>NW_015505646.1:385148-446908 GCF_001515645.1 Sinocyclocheilus grahami
TATATAGTTGAGTATCATCAGCATAACAATGGAAACTAATGCCAATTTTTCTAATAATTTTACCAAGGGGTAACATGTATACTGAAAATAGCAGAGTGCCTAAGACAGATTCTTGTGGCACTCCATATTTTACTGGTGTTAATTGAGATGATTCCCTATTTAAATAAACAAAGTGGTAACAGTAGGACAGGTAGGATCTAGCCATCCTAAAGCCTGCCCTTGAATATACCCGTATAGTTTTGTAATCGATCTGTGTGTGGTCATTGCCTGAAAGTTGCAAGAGAAATGGAATTTCCTCCATGAATGACAATGCTTGACATAATATGAATTGCACAGCTCCCCCAGTAGAGGGTGCATACATTCAACCATGTTTTTATCTCTATAGTATAGTGGTTATACTGTTGCCATTCAATACTCAAGACTATAATTGTGAAAGACACAGATGGTTTTGGGAATTATTTTTTTATTTTTTTTTCAACCCCTGTGGTAATAAAACAGAAATTTGATCACATTGCCACTGTTCCTGAGTGTGAACAGTTTGATCATCATAAGATTTGAATTTGATATTAAGATATGAACACTGCTGCATAACACAAACGTCATGTTTTCCTCATGCTGGTAACTTATCAGGAGAAATAGTGATTCAGAAATGTAGATTCTTATTTGGGGGAAAACATGCCAGACAAAGCTCATATGGCCTGAATTTGGTGTGCATTTATTTTAGAAAAAACAACTTTTCAAAGTGCATGCCTTGACCAGATCTGTGAAGAAAAAGATTAGAATAAATCACTACATTGTAAGCGGACACTATTTTGTAAGTCGAAAGCAACAAGGCATGTCTATAAAACTTAACATTTAACAAGATCCATTTGTTTTGACCTAGAATTCATCAGATATTGTTGGAAATCTTAAACACACTATATACCTGGTTCACCCTGGCCAGTCACGTAGGTCCTTTCAATCATGTCAATGTACTTTTGTGTCAGGAATTCCTTTAAAGGTTGAGTATTCTCTTGAAGGCATTTAGTGGAATCAGAGAAAAGGAGGTTTCTTTCACCCTCTGACTTGAACAGCTTGTCTGAATTGACCTGAAACAAAGGGAAGGGGATTCAAAACTAAGACAAATTACTTTGCAGACAAAATGCAGAAACATATTGAAGTTAAGAACCTGGTCTGGTAACACAAAGTAATGAAAGAGTGAACCGGACCAACCTGCGCTATCAACATTGCAATAGATCAAATGCAGAATGTGAGAAAGAAAAAAATGAAAATGACAGGAAAATCTACACTGAACTGTAATGAACTCACTTGAGCCTGCTTCAGAAAATTCACCACATCGTTGCGTGCATCTTCCCGGGTGATCACAGCATGAGCTGGCACTTTGGCAAGGTTACAGTTTTCAAAATCACTGTGTTTCACTGATGTGTCTGGTGATTCTGGACAGATCAGTTCAAAATCGCCTGACTTCAGATCCTTAGCCCAGTCTGGTCCTTTACCTAATCAGATATAGATATAGAGAAGGAACCATATCAGAAAAATATAATTTAAAAATGTGACACTATGAAAGTGAGAAGCTTTATTAACGAATGCAAACCACACTAACCTTCAGTGTAATCCCCAACAATAGTGTGCTTAATAAAAGCAACTTCACCAGTTTTTTCTGCAAGACACCTACAAGAGGAGTGAGATCATATTCGGCTTTAGCTTAGAGTTGAGTCCGCGTACAAATCTAAAAAGCACATTTCCCTTTCAATTACAGTGTGTGGGATACGATCCAGTACCTGAAAGCCCCGTCATAACCATAATATATTTCTCCAGAAGAGGCTTTGCACTTGCTCTCATCACCCACCGCCTTCCCACTGCCTTTACACAGTTCACACATGTTTGATTGAGGATCAGCACCAGGAGCGCAGCCTTTACTGAAGAAATTGTCTGAGAAATTAAGAGAAAATGTGCCATTTTATGTGATTACAACAACTTTGTGTGATCGATCATAGAAAAAATTCATTAACCAATTGTGAGTGCAATTTTAGTAATACTCACATAGGGTACAGCCAGGTTTTTGGCCGCATATGGCTGAATCTGGAACCTTCCAACCAGCATTGCGGTTCAGGCCAGTGTGGCAGGACTTCCTCCCTTGCAGGCTATTCCAGGTTACACCTGAGCCCTTACGCACCACGGCCACGACATAGTAACTTGCGGCCTCTGCACACAGAAATTAAGTTTAGCGGTCCATTGACACAAAGAACAATAACTATAATGATAACAATATTAGCGCCCACACCAATGAACGATAATGTCTTTAAATGCTCAAGCTCTTTAAAATAGGATGGATTCTGACATGCTGTCAATGTTTTTCATCAGCTGGAAAAAATAGTTTCCAACCAGCTTTCCTCTGTGCCGTTGTCATTATGGTTGTGGTGTGGACTCTGCTATTCATTTAAATAATTTTTAAAACTATCATTGTTCTAGGTGTGAACAGGGATAGATCACCCAAAAATGAAAATCCTGTCATAATTTACTTACTTTCTTCTGTTGAGCACAAAAGATTATATTTTGAAGAATGTTGGTCACCAAACAATTGCGGTCCCCACTGAGTTCCATAGCATGGAAAATACATACTATGGAAGTCAATGGCTACCATCAACTGTTTGGTTACCAACATTCCTCAATATCATCTTGTGTTCAAAAGAAACTCATACATGTTTGAAAACGTGAACTGTGAGTAAACAGTGATGGAATTTTCATTTTTGGATTAACTGTCCATTTAAGAAAAGGATTAGCAGATCAATTTTCATAGACAAGTTAAAACGTGGAAGTGCCTAGTACTTACCTCCACCTGTCTCACAGTTTTCTGCATGGAAAGATTGAATAGAATTTTAGGTTTCATCAAATATGTACATTTTGATAAACAGGTGGCTTAGGAACTGATTTATGAAATATGAGACAGTGCTCATTCTTACGTTGATCATTCTGCTCAACCATAACTGGAACTAGGCCGCACTTTCCAGCAATATATACCTGGCCACCATCAACTGCAAGGGCATCTGCTTCTTTGCGCTTTTAAAGGAGAAAATCAAACAGAAAATTAACCTACAGGTGGATGATTGACAACCTTAGCATCCAGCCATGTGACCCAACAATACCATGATTTTCTTGATGCACTCTTCCACAGATGATGCCCTTCGGCACTCCAAACTAGGAATCTGTAAATTGTCACACTTCTGTTGCTCTGCATGGCCAACGGTACACCATTCAATTTTACGGTCTTGAGACGGGGCTGGCGTGTTCCCAGCTGAGAAGAAATTATACATACAATCATGTTTTCAATCAAGTAAATGTCAAAAACGACATACTCAAGGCCCTGAATGTTATTCGACACCTCAGTTGCACTTAAAAAGTGGCATGTGCAAACACATGATGCTAGAGCATTTCTCAGAACTCACTTTTTAGTGGATGTATGCAGTCAGTACCCATAACGTTCACACAAATGCAAAATAAAATATAGATATTTCCAGCATTTAATGAACGCTAAATAATTCAAATGTTATTTATGGCATGTTTATTTGTATCAGAATTGTCCTAATACATTTTAGGGACACTGTATACATTCACATGTGTGTTTTTAGCATAACTGTATGTCACCTCTAAGGGCACGAATGGCCTCATAATAATCTTCTTTCAGGTAGAGGAAGGAGTCTGTGCTCTTAGAAAGCTCAACCAGGCCAGATGCAGAGTCTGAGAACATCAGGTCTTTACCCCCAAAAGCATCAGAAGAGAAAAGATCCGGATCCTGTTGAGCACAACAGTTGAAAAAAGGCTTTCAATATTACTCACTTCTCTGAAACAATGACAGGGTCTTTTTTTCAGTAATAATGAAGCAAAGTGGCATGGCATACCTGAGAAAGGGCTTTAATAATCGGCTGTGAATCAGCATCCATGCGGCCGATGACAGCACGGGCAGGCTCTTTGGCGAGGTAGCAGTCCTTGTAGTTCTCAACGTTTTTTCTGCTGCCATCCATGCACAAAAGCTGGTAGTTCTGCCTCTCACTCACTTAATTCAGATTGGACAAGCTTGTAAATCAGCAGCCATGACCTCCAGCAACAACTCATGTCAGTCAGGAATATTTTAGATTCTGGCAAAAGATATAACTCACGTGGGATTGCATCCTGACAAACAAAGGCAACTTGTCCATGACCATTTTTCAAGCACCTGGAGAGAATGCATGAGTTATATTGTTGTTCATATGTAGAGAAGACAATGGAATCTGACAGTGTTAGTGTGAGTCTTACTGGAAGGCTCCATCACCGTAGGATTTTTCATTTTGTGAGCGGCTGCAGTCACCCTGGCAAGCTTGACACAGATTTGGGTACAGGGCTTTCGATATTCCAGGAATGCAACTGCTTGAAAAGAACTGTGACACAGCTGGAAAACACACACAAAACACATTGTTATTGTATCCAACTTGTCACATGGCTACTCATCAAAAAAAAAAAAAAAAAAAGGGGAAAAAAAATACTGATTTGAATTTAAAATATTTTTTAATTTTACCAGAAGATAATATTATAGCTCTAGCTAAGAAATTGAAAATTGAACTGCATCCTGCTGACAAAAAAAAAAAAAAAAAATATGAATTGCATTCTGCTGAAAAAAGTGCTGTTTCAGCTTGTTCTATTCTAAACAAGGTCTGTAACTTTTGTATTACTAGCACTTCTCATGTTTATTGCCTCTTTATGATGAATCACTTGTATATTGGATAAAAGCGTCTGCTAAATTAATAAATGCAAATGTAAAGTTCAATGGACAATCTTTTTTAGTTACACAAATGAGCGGACTGATATCCACCTAATTTTTCAATGCAGAAGTAAGCTATTTCCCGTAAATGTGCAAGATGTCCGATTCATTAACTGCTATAGATTAATAACTAGAAGAATAACAAAGTGCTGTAAAAAAGTCCTCATGATTATGATAATAAATATTCAAGCAGCAAGCAGCATATTGGACTGTTTGAGATCAAATTGGAATCCTTGCACATTCAAGGTAAAAATAATCGTGTCTGCAATTATATTTTAAAAATAAGCTGGATGCAGAGTTGCCATTGATGGCAGTCAATATTAGGAAATATCAGACCACTGAATATCAATATTCCAGAGAACCATGTGATGATAATTTACACAATAATAATCTAGCCACTCTAACCCTTCTCCAGAGGCATGTCATCAGGACCATCCCAAGGAATCTTATTTTGTGCAACCAGTCTTCCAATGGGTATATTCCAGCCTCCAGGACTTTGATAAACGCAGTGGCATGAAGACTTTCCTTGGAGATCATTGATGTTGAAGTTTGCGTCACTCTTGACCACAGCCACAGCATAACAGCATTCTTGAGAAGAGGAGGAGAAGAACTGACTGACCAATTGAAAGATATTTAGAGACAATTTCATAATGTGCCAAATGATGATGCATCTTCCAACATATTGTTAACAGAAATAAAAAGGAAACATTTGCTAATTTAGGTGATATAGTACAAATTTAAAATCATAAGAGGCCATCTTGTCATACTACTGGGGTAAGAGGTATAATGTGGTTATTTAATTTTATATATAAAAAAAAAAAAAGTGCACACAGAAATTAAGTTTAGCGGTCCATTGACACAGAACAATAACTATAATGATAACAATATTAGCGCCCACACCAATGAACGATAATGTCTTTAAATGCTCAAGCTCTTTAAAATAGGATGGATTCTGACATGCTGTCAATGTTTTTCATCAGCTGGAAAAAATAGTTTCCAACTATATCTTTCCTCTGTGCCGTTGTCATTATGGTTGTGGTGTGGACTCTGCTATTCATTTAAATAATTTTTAAAACTATCATTATTGTTCTAGGTGTGAACAGGGATAGATCACCCAAAAATGAAAATCCTGTCATAATTTACTTTGTTCTGTTGAGCACAAAAGATTATATTTTCAAGAATGTTGGTCACCAAACAATTGCTGTCCCCACTGACTTCCATAGCATGGAAAATACATACTATGGAAGTCAATGGCTACCATCAACTGTTTGGTTACCAACATTCCTCAAAATATTATCATCTTGTGTTCAAAAGAAACTCATACATGTTTGAAAACGTGAACTGTGAGTAAACAGTGATGGAATTTTCATTTTTGGATTAACTGTCCATTTAAGAAAAGGATTAGCAGATCAATTTTCATAGACAAGTTAAAACGTGGAAGTGCCTAGTACTTACCTCCACCTGTCTCACAGTTTTCTGCATGGAAAGATTGAATAGAATTTTAGGTTTCATCAAATATGTACATTTTGATAAACAGGTGGCTTAGGAACTGATTTATGAAATATGAGACAGTGCTCATTCTTACGTTGATCATTCTGCTCAACCATAACTGGAACTAGGCCGCACTTTCCAGCAATATATACCTGGCCACCATCAACTGCAAGGGCATCTGCTTCTTTGCGCTTTTAAAGGAGAAAATCAAACAGAAAATTAACCTACAGGTGGATGATTGACAACCTTAGCATCCAGCCATGTGACCCAACAATACCATGATTTTCTTGATGCACTCTTCCACAGATGATGCCCTTCGGCACTCCAAACTAGGAATCTGTAAATTGTCACACTTCTGTTGCTCTGCATGGCCAACGGTACACCATTCAATTTTACGGTCTTGAGACGGGGCTGGCGTGTTCCCAGCTGAGAAGAAATTATACATACAATCATGTTTTCAATCAAGTAAATGTCAAAAACGACATACTCAAGGCCCTGAATGTTATTCGACACCTCAGTTGCACTTAAAAAGTGGCATGTGCAAACACATGATGCTAGAGCATTTCTCAGAACTCACTTTTTAGTGGATGTATGCAGTCAGTACCCATAACGTTCACACAAATGCAAAATAAAATATAGATATTTCCAGCATTTAATGAACGCTAAATAATTCAAATGTTATTTATGGCATGTTTATTTGTATCAGAATTGTCCTAATACATTTTAGGGACACTGTATACATTCACATGTGTGTTTTTAGCATAACTGTATGTCACCTCTAAGGGCACGAATGGCCTCATAATAATCTTCTTTCAGGTAGAGGAAGGAGTCTGTGCTCTTAGAAAGCTCAACCAGGCCAGATGCAGAGTCTGAGAACATCAGGTCTTTACCCCCAAAAGCATCAGAAGAGAAAAGATCCGGATCCTGTTGAGCACAACAGTTGAAAAAAGGCTTTCAATATTACTCACTTCTCTGAAACAATGACAGGGTCTTTTTTTCAGTAATAATGAAGCAAAGTGGCATGGCATACCTGAGAAAGGGCTTTAATAATCGGCTGTGAATCAGCATCCATGCGGCCGATGACAGCACGGGCAGGCTCTTTGGCGAGGTAGCAGTCCTTGTAGTTCTCAACGTTTTTTCTGCTGCCATCCATGCACAAAAGCTGGTAGTTCTGCCTCTCACTCACTTAATTCAGATTGGACAAGCTTGTAAATCAGCAGCCATGACCTCCAGCAACAACTCATGTCAGTCAGGAATATTTTAGATTCTGGCAAAAGATATAACTCACGTGGGATTGCATCCTGACAAACAAAGGCAACTTGTCCATGACCATTTTTCAAGCACCTGGAGAGAATGCATGAGTTATATTGTTGTTCATATGTAGAGAAGACAATGGAATCTGACAGTGTTAGTGTGAGTCTTACTGGAAGGCTCCATCACCGTAGGATTTTTCATTTTGTGAGCGGCTGCAGTCACCCTGGCAAGCTTGACACAGATTTGGGTACAGGGCGGTAAAATTTGGTTATTTAATTTTTTATATAAAAAAAAAAAAAAAGTCATTAAAGGGGAGGTGTAATGCGATTTCATGCATTGACTTAAAGAGTTGGATTCTCATGCTAAGCATGGACAAAGTTTCAAAAAACAAGTTGGGCGTATGAAGGAGTATTTCTGTGCCAAATAGACTCCTTCAGGGTTCATACAAGTTTCAGAAAGTTTTTTTTATTTCCAGAGTATGGCCCTGTGTTATATCATAAGCTCGACTCCAGCAGCTCGACTGTTTTCAGAGAGAAGCTGTACAGCTCTATCTGTCTTTTACAAATCTGATCAAACTAAAGACTATTCGGCGATATGAAGGTCTATTACAAATCCCCATTTAGATTGAATAATACCAATCATTTAGTCTATAGGTACACACACACACATTTTTTTCTTGTGATAAAATATTACCTTTTTTATGTTTCTCTGCAATAATTGGACGGAGTCCGTAATTTAGGAGTCCAGCTTGGTAAACATGTTCTCCATCTACAGTTATAGCATCGGCATCACCAGTCTGTGAATCATAGACAATTTAATTAAAATGTTCAAGACCGAGATCCCGCAGCTCTTCGGCGTGCGCAGAGTTTAACTCTAAAAGTGTGGTTCTGCCGACATCGAGCAGAAACTCACGACTATATGCGCGCTTAGAATCAAATAGACGCGACTCACAAGACAAAAAAAAAAAACACAAACACCTTTCTGTCGGGAGAGAGAGAAGCCGCAGCGTGTGAACGCGCCGCCATCTTGGATCATCCAAAATGTTACAGCTTTGATTAAACAAAACACCCAAGGGTGAGTGAGAAAAAAAAAGAATAAGCATGTTTTATTACCTTGATGCTTGTCATGCACTCAATTACAGAAGATTTGAGATGACACCTAAGCTCTGGTAATTTGGTGGCAAGGTGTTGGCATTTATTCAGTTCATTCTGTGACTTCACACACCATTTGACTTGAGCACTGGCTGAGGGCAGTGCCACAACTGCAAAGAAAATGACACAGTAATAGTTAATTATCCAGCTGAGCACAATGATTAAGAAGTATTAAGAAGAACTGAAGAAGAAAATGTCAAAAAATGTCAAACATGGCAATTACCAAGGCACCCCAGCAACGAGATGAGCAGGATGTTCATATTAGGCCTTCACCAGGGATTTTTGGCAGGGAGAGACAGGAGAGACCAGGCTTTTTATAGGAGCTCTGGAAGCACTAGTGGGTTGGGCCAGACAAACACAAGACTAGAACATCATCATCATCGTTTGCTCATGATTTCTCAATATCTGCTTGTGCAGGCTATGTGCCAGTTCACATTTTGCAGAAGTAGCCATTTTCTATCATGGAAATTCCCTGGTGAAGTTAATGTTAAATTCAAACATTTATTAACAAAAAAACATTAGCTTTCTTTTTTGTACAAATGAATAGTATAATTATACTGTACATGCACCTAGAAAATTGGGTAACACTTTTCTTTTCCTTTTATTTTAACACACTTTTATTTTGTGTTGCTTATTAGCAGGCATATTACTATAGCATATTGGCTGTTTACAAGTACTTTTAAAGCACATATTCTAGATCCCTTAACCCGACCCCATAACTACTACAACACCTACCTTACTTACTATCAATAAGCAGCAAATTGGGAGTTTATTTAGAGGTAATAGTGAATATGTGTTCTCTAATCTAAAGTGTTACCGAAAATTACATTAAAAACTTACTCTAACCTGACATTTATGAAAAATACCACAATTGAACTTTTTAGTTAAAATCTACATTCATTATACAGTCGACACTTAAATGTTAGTGAATATATATATATATATATATATATATACAGTGGGTACGGAAAGTATTCAGACCCCTTAAATTTTTCACTCTTTGTTATATTAATCCTTGCACATTCAAGGTAAAAATAATCGTGTCTGCAATTATATTTTAAAAATAAGCTGGATGCAGAGTTGCCATTGATGGCAGTCAATATTAGGAAATATCAGACCACTGAATATCAATATTCCAGAGAACCATGTGATGATAATTTACACAATAATAATCTAGCCACTCTAACCCTTCTCCAGAGGCATGTCATCAGGACCATCCCAAGGAATCTTATTTTGTGCAACCAGTCTTCCAATGGGTATATTCCAGCCTCCAGGACTTTGATAAACGCAGTGGCATGAAGACTTTCCTTGGAGATCATTGATGTTGAAGTTTGCGTCACTCTTGACCACAGCCACAGCATAACAGCATTCTTGAGAAGAGGAGGAGAAGAACTGACTGACCAATTGAAAGATATTTAGAGACAATTTCATAATGTGCCAAATGATGATGCATCTTCCAACATATTGTTAACAGAAATAAAAAGGAAACATTTGCTAATTTAGGTGATATAGTACAAATTTAAAATCATAAGAGGCCATCTTGTCATACTACTGGGGTAAGAGGTATAATGTGGTTATTTAATTTTATATATAAAAAAAAAAAAAAAGTCATTAAAGGGGAGGTGTAATGCGATTTCATGCATTGACTTAAAGAGTTGGATTCTCATGCTAAGCATGGACAAAGTTTCAAAAAACAAGTTGGGCGTATGAAGGAGTATTTCTGTGCCAAATAGACTCCTTCAGGGTTCATACAAGTTTCAGAAAGTTTTTTTTATTTCCAGAGTATGGCCCTGTGTTATATCATAAGCTCGACTCCAGCAGCTCGACTGTTTTCAGAGAGAAGCTGTACAGCTCTATCTGTCTTTTACAAATCTGATCAAACTAAAGACTATTCGGCGATATGAAGGTCTATTACAAATCCCCATTTAGATTGAATAATACCAATCATTTAGTCTATAGGTACACACACACACATTTTTTTCTTGTGATAAAATATTACCTTTTTTATGTTTCTCTGCAATAATTGGACGGAGTCCGTAATTTAGGAGTCCAGCTTGGTAAACATGTTCTCCATCTACAGTTATAGCATCGGCATCACCAGTCTGTGAATCATAGACAATTTAATTAAAATGTTCAAGACCGAGATCCCGCAGCTCTTCGGCGTGCGCAGAGTTTAACTCTAAAAGTGTGGTTCTGCCGACATCGAGCAGAAACTCACGACTATATGCGCGCTTAGAATCAAATAGACGCGACTCACAAGACAAAAAAAAAAAACACAAACACCTTTCTGTCGGGAGAGAGAGAAGCCGCAGCGTGTGAACGCGCCGCCATCTTGGATCATCCAAAATGTTACAGCTTTGATTAAACAAAACACCCAAGGGTGAGTGAGAAAAAAAAAGAATAAGCATGTTTTATTACCTTGATGCTTGTCATGCACTCAATTACAGAAGATTTGAGATGACACCTAAGCTCTGGTAATTTGGTGGCAAGGTGTTGGCATTTATTCAGTTCATTCTGTGACTTCACACACCATTTGACTTGAGCACTGGCTGAGGGCAGTGCCACAACTGCAAAGAAAATGACACAGTAATAGTTAATTATCCAGCTGAGCACAATGATTAAGAAGTATTAAGAAGAACTGAAGAAGAAAATGTCAAAAAATGTCAAACATGGCAATTACCAAGGCACCCCAGCAACGAGATGAGCAGGATGTTCATATTAGGCCTTCACCAGGGATTTTTGGCAAGGAGAGACCAGGCTTTTTATAGGAGCTCTGGAAGCACTAGTGGGTTGGGCCAGACAAACACAAGACTAGAACATCATCATCATCGTTTGCTCATGATTTCTCAATATCTGCTTGTGCAGGCTATGTGCCAGTTCACATTTTGCAGAAGTAGCCATTTTCTATCATGGAAATTCCCTGGTGAAGTTAATGTTAAATTCAAACATTTATTAACAAAAAAACATTAGCTTTCTTTTTTGTACAAATTAATAGTATAATTATACTGTACATGCACCTAGAAAATTGGGTAACACTTTTCTTTTCCTTTTATTTTAACACACTTTTATTTTGTGTTGCTTATTAGCAGGCATATTACTATAGCATATTGGCTGTTTACAAGTACTTTTAAAGCACATATTCTAGATCCCTTAACCCGACCCCATAACTACTACAACACCTACCTTACTTACTATCAATAAGCAGCAAATTGGGAGTTTATTTAGAGGTAATAGTGAATATGTGTTCTCTAATCTAAAGTGTTACCGAAAATTACATTAAAAACTTACTCTAACCTGACATTTATGAAAAATACCACAATTGAACTTTTTAGTTAAAATCTACATTCATTATACAGTCGACACTTAAATGTTAGTGAATATATATATATATATATATATATATACAGTGGGTACGGAAAGTATTCAGACCCCTTTATATATATATATATATACGATGATACTGGAATTGTAGTTTATGCAACTGGAATCTAACTCAAAATCTTATAGTTAAGATAAAGTCTGTGTGGCAATTGGTTCTGATTTCTGCTGCAGTGTGTATCAGCATCAAAGTGTGTGTCGAGTTACTGCAAGCCAAACACAGTCTGCATTCAAATTCTTTACATGCTCCTTAACATGATTGACTCATTTTGTGGTGGATGGCTGCATTTGGAAAGACATTTGCTCAGAGTAAACAGTGTTGTCTCTGTTCCAAGACCATTGTGTTTGTGTGCTTGGCAATCAATGGACCGGTCCATATTTGTACATTGTAAATATTACTCAATGCAAGAGCGTAAAGTACAAACTGATGGAGGTTCAGCAAAGTAACCAAAACGCCTTTTTTGGGGTATGTCGGAAGTGTGATGACGTCCAGATTAAACATTGCAGGTACCAGTATCTGCTACTAAATCACAAAAATCACACCAGTGTTTGACTGGTGTTGCACAATTCTGGAATGTCCAAAGATGGGTGGCGGGGGTGGGGGGCTGCACTAGAACAGTTATCAAGACAATAACCAGACCAGTTATTGTAAAATACAGTAAAAGCATTTTGACTGCTTAAATGGCATGGCACTTTCGGTATTGACATCATCTCATTTAGTACTAATTTGTATTGGGTCTTCTAGAAAACCATTTGATAAGACTATATTTTATGAATATTTTATAGATATAGATCCATACCTGCACCCTGATACTAATTTGTATTGGGTCAATGACCAATAAAATTGTCCATAATAAAGAAGTGGATTTGTTTTGTTTTTTAATCTAGTTTAAAATACGTAACAAGTTATTTCAAATATTACTCTTCATTGGCTTCATATGGTTTTTGTTTTGTTTACAGTTTTATTTTAATTACAATAAAATGTATTGACCATAAAATGTCATGTGGAAACGTTTTTTTTTGTTTTTATATAGTTTTAAATAATTTATAACAGATTTGTGAACTTTATATATAAAAAAAAAATGAAATAATGACAAAGCATAAGTATTCCTACCCCTTGTATTATAACATTTCTTGTTCTATGTTGTTTTCTGCATGTTGATTGCACCACTTGACTTTGGGTGATATTTTGGTTTTATATTAATAAGCAGTGAAGGTGTTTTAATATATTATCATCATTTAAATTAATTCAAATGACATTATTATTATTAATTGTTCTTATTTCAAATATTATTCTCAAGAATCTAGTTCTTTTAATGGCTTTTTTCTTCATTACTATACCGGAACCATTGTAATCAAACTATAACCCACTTAAAGTGTCAATCCATTTTGAACCAACTTTGACTTTACAAGGTCCAGCCGTCTATCTCATGAACTCTGACCTCAGACACTCTGCTATCTAGATGAGATAACAGACAGGCTTCAAGCAGACGCTTCATGATACATTGTCCAGTGATACAGGAGCACTGCATGAAGAGATCATACGTCATGCTCACAATGATATGCCCACAAATGGCAGGTCATGAAAAAATGACAACATGTTTGATTGAAAACTGACTATAAGCATCTGCATATCCTTCTCTTCTCCGAGCATGTAAAATTTAGGAAATTGGGGTTGTAGAAGTTGAACAGAAATATTTATGGAATCCTCTGACATTGATGTTGAACTTTGTGCAGGAAAACATGCTAATTCTTCAACAGTTAAAAGAGTGGAGTACTGAATTATTGGAACATTTTAGTTCATGCAGGTTGGTTTCTGAGAATGAACAGAGGTGGCTGAAGTCCAGCTCCCTTGTGTAACCACTTCAGTAGAGTATTGGAACACTTTATAGGATCTGAGCATGCAGTTATATTGCAGTGGCACAAAAAAACCACATACAGAGTGATCTGTGCTGACCGATTAATAAGTGTGAGAATGTCAAATCTCTCTGTTTTGATGATACATTCCTGAGTAGTAGTAGAGCTGACATGTGTCCTATGTCCAAATTCTGTGGTTGACTGACCTGACTATTTGACCAGCTGCAGCTACTTAACGTAGCCCTGGTTGCAAAAGTTTAAAGGTAATAAGCCTATGTAAGCATTAAAGAGTTTTAGCAAAACTGTAGATAGACATTTTACAAACTGTCCAATGCAGATGAATAAAAAAACATTCATAAATAGGTGGTTGTTTCATTTAAAATATCATCTGCATGACTAGATATTCTTATTCACCTGCTAATTAAACATTAATCTGTGGCTTAGCACTCAGATTTGTTGCATAATTTCCTGTAGATCTTATTCATATTTTATTTGCTGGGCATTGGAACATTTTATGTTTATTCAATGCAAGTAGTAAAAGAGAACTGGTATGTTTGATTATAAGGTTTGGTTAGGTCAAGGTTCATTTCTGGGTCATAACTGCAAACCCACTGATGTTATAAAGAAATTAAAAGGCCAAAACCTGTCATAGTTTCTGATTTTGTCTATGTGAAAAACAATAAATAAATAAATAATCCTTCAGTTAAAATGTTACAAACATAATTTAGAGAAAGATTTCACATTTTATTTCTTGATATTACAGTATATTTGGATTCTTGTGATAAATGGTGCTAACTTCTTGACATGATTTAAGAAAACAGTGTGAGTGGGGTTGGTTGGAGATGGTAAAAATGGTTATTATTAATAGCACAGACAATCATAATTATATGAATAAATTCACATATGTAATTATGATTACAATTAATTGTGTTTGCTTAAAATAAGAATTTTCCTATAGATTCTTCCATAAATGCTATCTTGATTCTTCTAACACTAAACATAAAACACAGTAAACCTAATGTGTTTCTCACACACACTGTGCGTGTGTGTGTGTGTGTGAAACATATATATAAAGAGATATATATGTATGAGAAACACAAATATATATATATATATATATAAAAACACACACACAGCTATGGAAAAAATTAAGAGATCACTATATATATATATATATATTATTAATAATAAAAAAGGGACAAATGCTGCAATAACATGCTAATAACGTGGTAACATTTTGAATTTCTTTCACATTCACTCATTAATAAGAAGTTGCTGATTAGATACAATCTGGTTTATTTGAAAAATATTAGGTTATGATATCCTTTACGCTTTCTTAGTGTAAAGATTTTGAGTGCATTATGTGTGCATAACATTGAATTAGCCTCTTTTTAAACTTCAATTTGCACCTAGTTGCACTGTAAAAAATAATTTCTTGAGTCAACTTAATAAACTTTGTTACCCCGCTGCCTTAAAATGATTTAACTTGACAATAAATTTCTTATCGAAATAACTTCCTCTCAAAGTAGAATCAACCTTTAAAAAACAAAGTCAAAATAATGGATTTTCTTAGCTGACTCAAGTATTATTTACTTGTCCAGTCAACTAATGTTGTGTTGTTTTAACAAGTGAAATCATGGCAATTTGAAAAATATTTGTTATTTTAACTTAGTGAGATGAGTCAATCAAACGTATGCATATTTGTTAGCCCGCTGCCTTACATTTTTTAGTTAAGATGACAAAAATTTTTGCCTTCTTTAACAGAATGATTTAATGATTGGGACAATTTTTTTCATTCACATTTTAATTTATTCTTACTTCTTACAAGCAACTTGCTGTCAGAGATTGAAACGGATACACTGACATTTTATAGGGTTGCAGAATGCAAATATAACCAAACGTCTGAAGTCTCAAACAGACACTCTAAAGTGTTTTGTAAAGCCTACCATTTTGGCAAGGGACTGCACAGTAAATATTTACATTTCTTTCTCAACAGCACATCATATGACAAACAGATGACGGATTCAAAATTTCCCAGCTCAATATGACAAGTCAGAGTTCAGAACATGCATCAAAGTGCATTACATTTTTAAAAAAAGAGATGTAATAACATGACAAAAAAGTGTGTTGAACTAAGTGCAAAAAGCCCAAAGCTACCCGTGAACACGCAGAGAACAGCTGCTCCCACCAATTTTCATGAAAAGTTTTTGGAGAACATCAAAAGTGTACTTCATGTGTTTTGGGTAATCAATGTTAACGATGTATTTCTTTCTCAACAGCACATCATATGACAAACAGATGACGGATTCAAAATTTCCCAGCTCAATATGACAAGTCAGAGTTCAGAACATGCATCAAAGTGCATTACATTTTTTAAAAAAGAGATGTAATAACATGACAAAAAAGTGTGTTGAACTAAGTGCAAAAAGCCCAAAGCTACCCGTGAACACGCAGAGAACAGCTGCTCCCACCAATGTTCATGAAAAGTTTTTGGAGAACATCAAAAGTGTACTTCATGTGTTTTGGGTAATCAATGTTAACGATGTAAAGAAGACCCATACTGTGTGTGGTTACCTGGATGATCCACGACTGTTTTTTTGTTTTGTGATGGTTGTTCATGAGTCCCTTGTTTGTTCTGAACAGTTAAACTTAGCACTGTTCCTCAGAAAAATCCTCTGTGTCCTGCGGATTCTTCAGTTTTCCAGCATCTTCTGCATATTTGAACCCTCTCCAGCAGTGACTGTATGACCTTGAGATCCAACTTTTCACACTGAGGACAATTGAGGGACTCAAACACAACTATTAAAAAAGGTTCAAACATTCACTGATGCTTCAGAAGGCAACACGATGCATTAAGAGCATTAAGAGAAAACTTTTGAACAGGATGAAGATGTCCATTTTTTTCTTGTTTTATGGAAATATAATTTTTTTTCCATTTAGTACTGGCCTTCGAAAGCAACATAAGACACTTGCATGTTTCCCGGAAGACAAATTAAGTACAATTTACCTTGATCTTCAAATTCAAAAAGTTTTCACCCCCTGGCTCTTAATGCATCGTGTTTCCTTCTGGAGCATAAGTGAATGTTTGAACCTTTTTTAATAGTTGTGTTTGAGTCCCTCAATTGTCCTCAGTGTGAAAAGATGGATCTCAAAATCATACAGTCACTGCTGGAGAGGGTTCAAATACGCAAAAGATGCTGGAAAACTGAAGGATCTGAGGGACCTGGAGGATTTTTCTAAAGAACAGTGCTTAGTTTAACTGTTCAGAACAAACAAGGGACTCATGAACAACCATCACAAACAACCCGGAAACAACATACAGAACTACCACATTTTGCTATAAGTTTTATTACATCATATAATAATTGCTGTTAATAGTGTTCATCAAAAAAACTGTCGTGGATCATACAGGTAACCACACACAGTATTAAGAACCAAGCTATTTTTTTTCTTGTGGACTAAATGTAAACCTCTTTTATGTAAAATATCTTACTCAGGACAGTACTAAATAAAAAATAACATACATTTTGTATGATCTCTCTTATTTTGTTAAAATTATTCACATTTTCTGCAAGGGGTTCCCAAACTTTCGCATGCCACTGTATTGGTGAGGACAAAACGCTCTTCCAAATTGAGAGCAACGTCAATGGTTTCTTTTGGAAGCACTTCCCATTGCTCCTCCTCAGTCACAATCAGGATGCCCACATCAATTCCCTTCACTAATTCTTCAATTTCATCAGAAAGCTGAAACAATCTGCAACAACAACAACAAAAATAATAAATTCTTTACATACAATTATAGCAATTGAATCAATATAGAATACTATTGTAGTAATACATTTTGTGTGCAAAGAAAACAAAAATGACTCAAAACGACTTTATTCAACAATCTCTTCTCTTCATCATTCCTCGATACTCTTGCGAACACATGTTGACTTACACGGAAGAGAAGAAATTGTTGAATAAAGTAATTATTTTTGCTTTCTTTGCACACAAAAAGTATTCTCGTAGCTTCATAAAATTAGGGTTGAACAACTGCTGTCACATGGACTATTTTAATGATGTCCTTACTACCTTTCTGGGCCTTGAACATGGTAGTTCCCTTGCTGTCTATGCAAAGACTCCACCTTGGCTCCTCCCACCGTGGCATCAGTCTCTACCTGCTCCTCCTGGTCCCTGTTCATCACTAGCTCCATACATATACTGAGTATATTTCACCTGTTCTGTTAATTATCCTCATTAGTTCTCTTTGATGTTTAAGCCCATTGTTCCCTGTGTTCAGTGTTCGGTGTCGTCTAAGTATTGTGGTTGCGTTCTCTGTGTATCTAATATGTGTTCTTTGGATTTTGGATTAAAGACTATTCTGACTGTGTACTTCTTCGTGCGCTTGTCTGTAGCAGCCATGCCTGACAGCAGCTGCATTTTGAACCGCTTGAAGTCTAGAAAGAATAACTTGATTAACCCCTATATTGTGTGTGTTACTATAGCCAAGCCGTGAAGTAATTAGGGCATGAATAGCCCTCTCAAAGTTCTGGCAAAGCACTTTTGCCAGTGCTCTTAGATGGAAGAAACTAGAGTTGACCACAGAACTGACCTGTATATCAAACTTCAAAGTACTATCCAAATAGACTCCCAGGTTCTTACACAAGGTTTATATGTTTTGGGTCAGAGGGCCAAGATTAGAATGATTTTGGTTTCGGACTCAGAGGGCCCAAATACAATACTCTGATTTAAATTATATTTAACAAAGTGTACCAACCAAAACTTCTCTAATCTTCCTCTCCATTCAGCCTCAGGATTTAATCTCACGTGAAAATTACTCTTTTTGAATAATTTAAATATTTGTGTCAGTATATGACTGACTTTTTTTATGAATTTGGTCACACATTATTTACAGGTTTCAAAAGTGAACAATGATATCTCCACATATTTATTAGAATGCTATTTTTGTAACCTCATTCATCAGCTTTTGAATCTCATGTGACACATAAATTCAGTTGCAAGTTCACATTGTCCCTTTTAACCCCACACACCCCTTACCCTGACTCATGGTGAATGACATAAAAAAAACATATTTTGTGCAAGATCTTTGAACCACTGAAACTTTACTTAACAAAATGCCCTTGATGATTTCTCATTCAACTAACCACCATCAAGATTTAGATAAAGAAATTGCTCAATGTGCACCATAAAAAGCGTTTTAACCATATCTGACAAAGAACATGAAAAAACGTGGATAGCGCGATTAAACATCTCTATTGCCCTATTGCCTATTAAAGTTAAAGTTGAAAAGAAAACACACAGCCAGTTTGTTATGGGCTTTGAGCCTGAAACTGTGTCATCCAGTGAGCTGTTTCAATTTACAGCCGGTTTCTTCATAGATCTCTAGCTATTTGAATAAGATCACCTCCGAGCCATATACAGAGTCCAAGGCAACAATTCATATCTCTTGTGTCCAAACACCCCATGGAAAAGTCTGGTGGGGTGAGCAGAAGCTCATTATCATTTAAAGAGACATGCACTCAAACGGGTCGCTGTGAGCTGTTTTTGACAAGTTAAAAAGGGTGTTGTTTTACATTGTGCAATTTTAACCAAAGTATGTTAGCAACAGACATTTCACGAAGACCCTAAAGAATCACGCCAACTTGTGGAAAATGGGCATTCGATGTCCCCTTTAAAGCAAATATGAAATTAGATTAATCAGAGCTTAATAGAAACCTACCTCTCTCACGCAGACACAATAGAGAAAGCAAAGAGAAGGAGCACAAACAGACAGGAAAAAATTCAGATTAACACTGCAGTCAGAACATTAAAAGGGAAGATGCACACATATACAGACAGGCACATCAGGTATACATTTGAACATGAAACATGTACAGTATAATACTTTCCATACCTGTTACATGAGCACAGTGGATAAAGGTCTGAGCAGGGAGCACAGGTAGGGGCCGAAAAAAATCAATACATGGGCTGGAGAAACAAGACTATTTGGTTATGGTTATGGACATGACTATGGTGTGACATGCAAACTAATGTTTGAAAGATCAACAACATATCAGCCATACCGAAAACTGACTAAATGATCTAATAATCATGCACTTAAAAAGACTGAAAAGTTAAATACTGAAAACAGAAACTGAGGATCAATGTAACATCACAGGAAAAATATGAACTATGAATACACAACAAGAAGCCTAATTGTTAGGCTATTTATTACCAGGTGATTGTTAACTTGAATGGCAAGACATCTGGCTGAAACAGCTGCCTGACAGTGACCTCTGGTGAAAAACTTGTGACATGGATTTGGTCACAAAACTCATCTGGCTTCAAAAATGAAAATCTGTTTTTAGATAGCTACTCACCCTCGTGTTGTTAAAAACTCTCTATAAATGTAAAATAGACACATCAAACAAAGTTCAGTCCATTAGTTCTTCAGTCCCTACCTATAGACAAAAGACTTCAGCCGTCTAAGTGATTGTGAACTGTCTGTAGGAACAATCGACTCACTGTTACGTCTCGTTCAGACATTTAACCTCCTGAGACCCTGCATCCTCATATGAGGACATTATATTTGAGTGAATTTCATGAGACTATACATGCCACAGTTTTAACGTCCTGTACAGAGCACATTCAGGGCTTTTCAGAGATAAAGCCTACTAACTGTTTGGATGTTTCACCATGACCACTCCCTCTCCTTGGTCTTCAAAAATGTCTGATATTAATTTAGTGACACTTATGGAAATATGATAATATTTTGTAATTATCTGTACTAAAATCTGACATAAAAGTTGTAAAAATCTGGCTAATTTTTAAACTGTGTCATAAATCAACATCTCAGGAAAATGTTATGGGGTTTCAAATCAAAATATGACTTTCTGTTTAACGAAACAGGACGTTGATTTCGTACATGTCCTCATATGAGGACACTGGGACTAAAAGCATGTTTATTACGCATTTTGGGAAACATAACAAATGACTAGAGAAAGAAATTATATTTCAATATTCCTATGAAATATTATATATTATTATGAAAATCTGGTAAATTATTACTCCTATTATTACACTTATTTTTTCTTTACATGTTGCCCCAAAAACACATTAATATGCAAATTAGATGTAGTTTATAGATAGGCTATACATTACATATAATGAGAAAACCTGTTTATGGCCATTTTACACACATTTTGCATATAGAAAAATGGTATATCAAATCATTCTGTTACAACATAGTTGAGAATTATCTTTATACAAAGTTTGGTAAAAAAAAATTACAAATCCTGAAAACTAAATATGTATTGGTGATTTTAAAAAAAGTGATTTGTTTTAAAAATTGAGTCCCGATGTCCTCTACCAAGGACATTGCATAACTTATGAATTAAATATAAAAAAAAAAAATTCAATTTACTTTTTTTTTTTAATGCTCTAAGCAATGTAATGACATGAAAAAACCCCATTTTTTTCCCTAAAATGTTTTGCCGGGTCTCAAGAATCATGGACTCACTCGGCGCCACCTGATTCAATCATGTAACCGCCATAAAGAGTCACTATAAAGAATCAGTGAACGGGTCATTAGTAAATAGATTCAAAATGGATTTTTAGTCACTGTGATGAATGAAAATGTCATCATCACTACAGGTGAAGTGAGATTAAGTGTGTTATCATTTACTAATGTTTATCACTTTTTTTTATCACAGTATAAGCCTGTGTTCTACTGAAAATCCCTTTGAAGACTCTGCTTCTTGGTGATCTCTCTTAACTGACCAAACAATCAAACAAAACAATTGGTATTATTTTTTCTTACAGTTCTGTGATTAAAGACTAGTAGAAATGAAACTACAGCAGAATTCCATTTCAACACTATAGATAACGTTCAAACATTTTTTCGTTGCCCAACATGCATTATTTGATCTATAATCTGAACTGTGGTATTAAGATAGCTTTTTGCAGTTCGAGAACTGCTTTACATCAGACAGATTCTTTACTTAATAAATGACAACCTCAAAGTTGCCGAATGTCCTGATGGGAGTCACAATATCATGCAATAATTTATGTTCATGTTCATTCTTTGAGATCCCTGCCTGCAATAAATATGGTTATGACAGAATCCTACACCATGTTCACGAGGGACTGGATCTCAAACCCAAGCTGTTTCTTGTGTTTCTGGAGTAGGCGTCTCATTGATCTTCAGAGGGAACATATCTTGTCCTTGAAACATCCTGTCACCTGGAACTGTTTGATGTTTCCTTCTTCCTTTGTTTCATCTCAGGGTCTTCCCGTAAATCATATTTAATATTCAGCGGTTTTCCTGCTCCAGGCGAAGTCTAACTTCTTGACTTAGCCAATGAAACTTCAATCATGAGAGCAACTTGAAGCTGATGAAATATATTACAACCAAACATAACTACATTGATATACACTAGAGAAATGTCAATGACCAAATATTTTTTCAATATCTAAATATTTTATGTTTCTTGCAGGCCTGGATATCACAAATTTAAAATTCTCTGGGCAATTTTTATCTCATTTACTGTAATGATACAAGAGCAGGAAAAAGCAGAGGGATATCAAGGCAAATAGCAAAACAGCAAGATTATAAAATATTATTCATTTAAAATTACTGTTTTCTATTTGAATATGTAATTTCTGTGATGGCAAAGCTGAATTTTTATCAGCCATTACTCCCGTCTTTAGTGTCATGATCCTTCAGAAATTATTCTCATATGCTGATTTGCTATTAATGTTGAAAGCAGATGTGCTGCTTAATATTTTAGTGAAAACCGTGGAATTTTTTTCAGCATACTTTCAGATGCTGCTCATCACTAGCAAAGTAGGGTTCTCTGATGATCAGTAATAAGCTTTAACAAATACTCTTTTTTATTTATCACATGCAGTATTATTTAGCACTACTGATAAACTAAATATCCCGTGAAAATCAGATCCTAAACAAATAGATATTGCAGAAATAGATATTCTTACATGTGAATAACTAGGTGTTACCATTAAAATATGGCGGATGACTTAGATTATTAGCAGCCACTGAAACAGCTGCTAATGTGGGATCTACATATAGATATCTATGAGAAAAATTGTACTGCTACTTTGAGTATATGTCTGGCCCCAGTGGCCACGTTCTTGTGCTCATACGGTTCATAATATTGGAGCACTACTAAGCTTAAGCTATCACTTAAGATTCTGTATACAAACATAAAAAGTTGCCCTAAATGCATAAAAAGACAACCAGATCCTTCTACTGTGGCATAAGAGATGTTTAAGCTCCCATCTGGAGGATTCTGCTCAAAACCGCATATTCTTGATAAAAATCATGTCACCAAACAGGAGAAATCAAATAAGTTACTGAAGAAATACTCAAGTAGACCAACTGTCCCTTTTGTTTCAATGATTATATTTGCGAATCAGTTTTTGTGGAAATGATGCAGTATATAAAAAAAGGAGATAGAAACTTACTATAGCTAAATGTCACTCTACTTCATCCGTCCTTGCACATTGCAGCGGAGATATGTGAGGGTTTACCTCTAAATAATAAACATTCTCCTAAATTCATCACCTGAGCCCATGTTCAATAGGATCCCAACCTGCTCAGATGATTTTAACAGGAACTGTAGTCACTTTGGAACTGATGTTCAATCCTTAGAAACTTTGCATATACATGATACACAATGTTTTCCCTATATCAAGGCCATCTGTAAAACCCTTTTAATTTCCATTCAACATGAGCATAACTCATGGGCATGTACTGTCTTGAAGAATTAGAACCAGATAGGATGGGATGTGCCGAGTTGTTTGTAAATAAATACGTTGACAAATGCAGCTCAGCGGACGGTCCCTATGAACTACCAAATGTTCTGAGTATCCGGGACTTATTATAAAAAAAAAAAAAAAAAAAAAGGGGAAAACAGGGCACAGTCAATTCAGTCTTTCGAGGGCACAAATGACAGGACAGGAGGGGGTGTATTATTATACAAGGGGAGGGGCTAATTCCTCTCCTGCACAAACACAGTCTCCTGCGGACACAGTCCTGCTTCCTGCAGTGTGACGTCATAGTCCAAGTGAGCGAGTCTTCGGCGGGGGAAGTTGGTGACGAGTTCGAAGCGTTCATTGGCGAATCCTTTAGACTGAACGTGTCTCACCAGTGCCTACAAAATAAGAACAGATAAAGAAGATAATGAAGGGCACATCTAATTTTTTTTTACATTAGACCATAACTAACTTCAACTAAAAAACATCCAAAACCCGCATCAGAATTCACACACGATTGAAACTGTGTTCCCTTTCAGTCAGTCACTCTCAACGTCACGTCGGTGACCGATGAACTGGGATCTCACTTAAAGAGACCAATCTACTTTGAGTGTAAACTAAACGAGCCAATGCACATTGGCATGCGATCATTGAATCCAGCTGCCGCTGATCACAGCGTGAGTATAAGTAGGCCGCTGGTGCTGCACATATTCAGCTTTTCACTTCGGAGCAGAGTGATCACATCGTTCTACTCCTGACTACTCTACTGAGAGAAGAAGACTGAACGAGTTCAGCGCGCTCTTTGAGAGCTCTTCATGTTGGTGGTACAGCGCTTCAGCAGTGGTGGTTTCCTGTGTCGAGTGGGTTGCACACATCAGGCTGCACTACCCCCTGTTTGTGTTGCAGAAACCATCTCCCCTGTGCGCTTCAGCATGCTAAAAGAGCTTTTTCCCTTAAAGAGCATTCACGGGTACGTCTTTTTAAAGACGACGTTGCATGGCAAACTTGACGTTACGTCTTTGTAAAGACGATGTGGGTCTTGCTATAGACAACGTATCACCTGGGCGTTTTTGGTTTGGATGCGGTCGTTACCCGGCGCGGGGTGCTCGATCCGATGCATTCACGGGTACGTCTTTTTAAAGACGACGTTGCATGGCAAACTTGACGTTACGTCTTTGTAAAGAAGATGTGGGTCTTGCTATAGACAACGTATTACCCGGGCGGTCTGAGGGTAACAGTGATGGCAAACCCTCCAGGGAACCAACCATCGGGGGACCATCACTCCTCTTGCACTCCGCAACCAGTTGAGCTGCCAATGGAACGTACTGGGCCCTCTACAAGGAGCGTACCAGCAGTATCCATTGGCACTCCTCCCGATGACCAGATGTCGATCGCTGCATCGGAGGGTGAGCCGGAGCTTTCTGGAGAAATAAAGGCTATGCTTTCCCGGGTCGCCGTGAGGGTAGGGCTCGAGTGGAGACCTCCACCGTGTCCCGAGCCCTCAAGGTTGGACGATTGGTTCTTCGGGGTGGTCTGCGCTGGTTTTCAGCACCCCGCCCCAGTGCCATTCTTCCCGGAGGTGCATGAGGGGCTTACCAGGTTGTGGATGGCACCTTTTTCTGCCGGAAACCGACCTGCTAAGTCCTCCTCCCTCACCACTCTCGACGGTGGTGCAGCTAGGGGGTATATGGGGGTCCCCCCGGTGGAGTAGTCGGTTGCGATGCAGTTGTGTCCTGACACGGGGACCATCACTCCTCTTGCACTCCGCAACCAGTTGAGCTGCCAATGGAACGTACTGGGCCCTCTACAAGGAGCGTACCAGCAGTATCCATTGGCACTCCTCCCGATGACCAGATGTCGATCGCTGCATCGGAGGGTGAGCCGGAGCTTTCTGGAGAAATAAAGGCTATGCTTTCCCGGGTCGCCGTGAGGGTAGGGCTCGAGTGGAGACCTCCACCGTGTCCCGAGCCCTCAAGGTTGGACGATTGGTTCTTCGGGGTGGTCTGCGCTGGTTTTCAGCACCCCGCCCCAGTGCCATTCTTCCCGGAGGTGCATGAGGGGCTTACCAGGTTGTGGATGGCACCTTTTTCTGCCGGAAACCGACCTGCTAAGTCCTCCTCCCTCACCACTCTCGACGGTGGTGCAGCTAGGGGGTATATGGGGGTCCCCCCGGTGGAGTAGTCGGTTGCGATGCAGTTGTGTCCTGACACCGCCTCCACCCGGTAGGGCGAACCGTGCCTTCCCTCCCGGGTCTGTAGGTACTCGTCTGGTCTGTCAGGCGATGCTTATACGGCCTGTGGAGAAGCTGCCTCCACCTTACACGCTACAGCGTTTTTACAACCCCTACTTCATTGTACCCAAGAAAGGCAGTGGGTTACAACCGATCTTGGACCTGCGTGTCTTGAACCGGCCTTTCGCCGGATACCGTTCAAGATGTTGACGCAGGAACGCATCTTCGGGTGCACCCGTCCCCGAGATTGGTTTGCAGCGATCGACCTAAAGGATGCGTACTTTCATGTGTCGATCCTTCCGCACCACAGACCATTGTTGCGGTTCGCGTCCGAAGGACAAGCATATCAGTATGTGGTCCTGCCCTCTGGGCTGTCCCTGTCGCACCGTGACTTCACGTAAGTTGCGGTGGCAGCCCTTGTTCCCCTGAGAGAACAGGGCATTCCCATTCTCAACTACCTCGACGACTGGCTTGTACTATCTCAGTCTCAGGATCAGTTGTGTGCACACAGGGACTTGGTGCTTTCGCACCTCAGCCGGTTGGGACTTCAGGTCAACTGGGAAAAGAGCAAACTCTCCTTGGAGAGGATCTCTTTTCTCGGTATGGAGTTGGATTCAGTCGAGCACGACTCATGCAGTCGGAGCTCAGTCGGTGTTGAACTGCCCAAATATGTTGAAGGGCAGGACGGCGGTCCCACTGAAACAGTTTCAGAGGCTCCTAGGTCATATAGCAGCTGCAGTGGCAGTCATGCCGCTGGGGCTGCTTCATATGAGACCGCTTTAACACTGGCTCCATGGCAGAGTCCTGAGGTGGGCGTGGCTACGCGGCACTCACCGGGTTCGAGTCACACCGGCCTGCCATCAAACCTTCACCCCGTGGTCAGACCTTGCGTTTCTCTGGGCAGGAGTGCCCCTGGAACAGGTCTTCAGGCATGCTGTGGTTCACACGGATGCCTCTACCACCAGCTGGGGGGCCACGTTCGACGGGCTTGCAGTGTCGGGTTTTGGACGGGCCCCCAACTGCACTGGCACATTAATTGCCTAGAGTTGCTGGCAGTACACCTGGCCTTGATCCATCTCAAAGGGCGCTTACGAGGCAAGCACGTATTGGTCTGTACGGACAACACTGTGACCGTTGCGTACATCAACCGACAATGTGGTCTACGCTCCCGCCGCATGTCGCAACTCGCCCGCCACCTCCTCCTCTGGAGTCAGAAGCATCTGAGGTCGCTTCATGCCATTCACATTCCTGGTCTGCACAACTGGGTAGCCGACGAGCTGTCACGAGCTGCGCTCCAGGGAGAGAGGAGAATCCATCCCCAGACGGTCCAGCTGATTTGGAGTCGTTTCAGGTAGACCTGTTTGCCTCTCCAGAAACCTCTCACTGCTAGTTGTTCTACTCCCTGACCAAGGGAACACTCGGCACGGACGCACTGGCACACAGCTGGCCACGGGCCTTCGCAAGTATGCATTTTCCCCAGTGAACCTTCTTGCACGATCAGGGAGGAAGAGGAGCAGGTCCTGCTCGTGGCGCCTTACTGGCCCACTGGGACTTGGTTCCCGGAACTGATGCTCCTTGTGACAGCCCCTCCTTGGCAGTTTCCTCTGAGGAAGGATCGACTGATGAGACACACTTATGCCTTGAAGTGGAACTTGTTCGTCGAATGGTGTTCTTCTCACCGAGAAGATCCCCAGAAATGTCCGATCAGAATCGTGCTGTCCTTTCTGCAGCAGGGGTTGAACCGAAGGCTGTCTCCCTCCACCCTTAAAGTCTACGTGGCTGTGATTGCTGCCAACCAGGACCCCGTGGAAGGGCAGTTGGTGGGGAAGCATGACCTGATCATTAGGTTCCTTAGGGGGGGCGAGAAGGCTAAATCCTTCACGGCCCCCCTCTATACCCTCTTGGGACCTGTCCCTAGTGCTCAGAGCACTACAGCAGGGCCCATCTGAGCCTTTGCAGACAGTCGAGCTGAAGCTTCTGTCAATGAAAACTCTGCTCCTGCTTGCATTGGCCTCCATCAAGAGGGCAGGGGACCTGCACACATTTTCGGTTGACGATTCGTGCCTAGAGTTTGGGCTGGCTGACTCCCAGGTAATCCTGAGGCCCCGGCCCGGCTATGTGCCCAAGGTTTCCACTACTCCCTTCAGGGATCAGGTGGTGAGCCTGCAAGCACTGACCCGGAGGAGGCAGACCCAGCCCTAGCTTTGCTTTGTCCCGTCTGAGCATTGAGATGCTACGTAGACAGGACGCAAAGCTTCGGGACCTCAGACCAGCTCTTTGTCTGTTGGAGGCCGGCAGAAGGGAATGCAGTCTCTAAGCAGAGGATGGTCCACTGCATAGTGGATGCCATCACCCTGGCTTATCAGGCACAGGGTGTGCCCTGCCCGTTTAGGTTGCGAGCTTACTCTACTAGAAGCGTTGCATCCTCCTGGGCACCTCACTGGCAGAGAGTTGTAGAGCTGCGGGCTGGGCGTCCCCAAACACGTTCGCTAGATTCTATAGCCTTCGAGTGGAGCCAGTATCCTCCTGTGTTCCCACCTCAAATGGGTAGAAGCTCTAAGAGGCCCCGGCTTCGGGTCGGCTTGCTAAAACCGCTCCAGAGAGTCCATATCGTAGACCCTGTCGAGCTCCTCCGTCCCCTCGGCAGCCAGAAGGAGGGAATGGAATCATATCCCGTCACCACCGCTGCTGTACCATCGCTGAGCGGCCGGGTCACCGGCTCGGCTCCTCAGCGAAAATCTGAATATGCGATGCACTGGCTGCCTACTTATACTCACGCTGTGATCAGCGGTAGCTGGATGCAATAATCGCATGCCAATGTTCATTGGCTCGTTTAGTTTACAATCGAAGTAGATTGGTCTCTCTAAGCGAGATCCCAATTCGCCGGTCACCGACATGACGTTTCCGTTCCCTCCTTCAGGGAACGAGGGTTACATACGTAACCGAGACGTTTCTGTATTAGTTGCCTCCTGCTGCAATCTATTTCCCTTTTATAACAGAAATAAGGTTTTCATGAATTGGTAGGGGCTAGACATATGTTGGTTTTCGGTAATATGTTATAGGACTGCATGATTAATAAAGTGAAAATCATGATATGGCTTAATTTGCTTGGGTATGGGTCACTTGAACATGCATTTGGTAACACAACATGTACCAACCATCTTCCCATACTTCTGTTATGAGAAGAGCTTATCAAGAAAAGAGAAGCTTTGATGGCTCCTTGTGGTTTTCCCAAAATAAAAGTTGGATGGTTTAATGTTTGAAAATAAATAAATTAAGATAAATATTAGTAATGTAATTTTACAGCTGTAAAACTCAATTATATTATTTATCTTAAATACTTATTTTTAAAAGATTTTTATTGTTTATTTAATAAGACATTGATAAATAATTATGTTTTAGCTAAATTGTGCAGCCCTACAATAAAGCACAGCAAACCTGGATTTTTAAATTGAATTTTAAATTCCAAATAACAACTTTTATCAGAAAAGAAAAACACACACAAAATAAAACATTTTCCCCAAATGATACAGCCTTAAAGCACAGTATTGTTATTGTGAACACTTCATAATACCATGAATAATTCTAGATAACTTATCCGAACTGTTATGAGTTTTACAAATGTGCATTCTAGGTTCTTATCTAATTTTCCATCAACCAGTTAAAATGTACCGGCTTTTTGACAGTAGGTGGCACTTGAGGAAAAGCAGCAATAACCTGATACACAAAAGCTTTGTTTCTGACATTCACTTGTCATGGAGAAGCAAGCAAGTATTGACAAACAGTATTTAGATGTTTTAGATTTTTGTATTCACTTTGTAATTGCTTTTTGAATGGCTCTGTATTATTCTTGTTTGTTCGTTTTGTTATTTGAAAAAAAGGTTACTAATCTTGTTATTAAAAGGACGAAACAGAAGTTTATCTTGTCAACCTTTTATCATGGTAAAAGTTTAAGCGATTATCAGTAGGGACAAAGTTGGCAATGGCAAAAAAAGTGTGACACCTATGGACTACACAAATCATGAAACGCCATACCCACCATGAGTTTAGCTTTAGCAGACAGTGCTATCTGTTCTCTCTGGCCATCTGGGTATCGCAGCATTAAGCGGGCCTTTGGTCCTGTGGACAGAGTCATTTTATTACATTAATTCATTCTAACTGAATATTATTAACATGTATAAATGTTCAAATCCTTTAAAGGGACAACCACCAAAAAAAAAGAAAAACTAATTATTTACCTCGTCTACATGTCATTCTAAACCTGTATATTGTTTTATCTTTTCTGTAGAACACAAAAGGTCAATGTTTGAAGATCAGCTCGTTTCCATTTGACGGGTCCAAAAATGGCAAAACAAAACAAAACAAAACTGACCATATGCAAGTCTTCTTAAGCCATCTGATAGATTTCTGGAAGAAACAGACTGAAATTTAAGTCATTATTAACTGATAATCTTCCATTCTAGCTTTTAGCACACAAACTCCTTATGACTGGATCACTGAAACAATGCGTTGGATTTCCAAAGATTCTAATCTGGCTCAAAATTAATAAATGAATGAATGAATGAGGCATTTATATAGCGCTTTTATTTAGGGATGCACCGAATGTTCGGCAACCGAAATTATTCGGAATAAGCGAAAAGACCGAATAAATTGTACCAAACAATGACGTGACACGATCAAATAGAGGCGTGTGCTAATGCAGCAAACATGACGTCAGTGTGGAAACAGCTGTCCGATAAAAACACAAAAATCATTACAAGCACCGACAGCGAGAGACTGTTTAGTACTGCATCGCATCATGTCTTCGATGAGAAGAGGAAGGGTGGTTGTTGCTGGTTACTGTATGATGATTAAAATTGCGAAATGCCCTTAAACAATTAAATAAACTGCAGAATGTTATGTTTTCTAATACACGCAGGAATTGCATGTGTTCAAACAGCACTGCACGCATTAGGGTTCAAAGTCTAAAGCGTGAGGGAAATCTACACTGAAACTGTGTTACTCGTCAGCTGCTCAATAACATTTTAATAAATTTTTACAAGGCAGGTGACAATGCAATACGTGCAACAAACGTCTTCCCAAATTCGTAATGAGAATAATTTGTCAACAAAAAGAAGCACTGAGGTCTTCCTGCGGGTTTCTGCCAAAATAAAAGTTGAGAAAAAGCAAAAACTCCATCAACATTAATAAATGTTATTATTGTAATTTTACTGTTGCTCTGTAAAATAAAATAAGAAACGAAAATAATAATGAAAATAATAATTACAACAGCTCTATTAAAACATTTATTGTAACATTTACACATAGTGTTCAGACTAGGATCTATAAAATTTTCTGTTTTAAAAGAAGTCTCTTCTGCTAAGCAAGGCTGCATTTATTTGGAAGGCAAAAATGCATGCCTGATTCAAGAAGGGGTCTAAAAAATGGCCAATAAATATTATTTTACTAACTTATTAATTTTAAGTTGTGTTTTATTGGTATAATGTCTGCTAGAATGCTAAAAAATGTTCAGTGTTAAGTAAATATTTTTAAATTGTTGTTTTGTAAATGATTTTTGTCTTTGAAAAGCAAGACAAAACAGTAAAAAGCACATTTAATTTATGCAATGGTGAAAAAATTGGCAAAATGGGGGGAAAAAAACGTGAAAAACCGTGTTCGGTATTCGGCCTTCAGCCCAGTGTTTCATTTTGTTCGGCTTCGGCCAAGAATTTTCATTTCGGTGCATCCCTACTTTTATTGTGCATTGCTGTACACCCAAAGCGCTTTATAATCATGTGGGGGTCTCTCCTCAACCACCACCAGTGTGCAGCATCCACCTGGAAGATGCGATAGCAGCCACAGGACAATGGCGCCAGTGCGCTCACCACATACCAGCTACAGGTGGAGAGGAGAGAGAGATAGAGCCAATTTAGTGGATGGGGATTATTAGGAGACTATGATTGACAAGGGAGGGAATTTGGCCAGGACACCGGGGTTACACCCCTACTCTTTACGAGAAGTGCCATAGGATTTTTAATGACCACAGAGAGTCAGGACCTCGGTTTAACGTCTCATCCGAAGGACGGTGATTTTTACGGGGCATTAGGACCCATACAGACCACAGTGTGAGCACCCCCTGCTGGCCTCACTAACACCTCTTCCAGGAGCAACCTAGTTTTCCCAGGAGGTCTCCCATCCAGGTACTTAGCTTCAGTGGGCAACCAGTCTTGGGCTGCAGGGTGATATGGCTGTGGCACTCAAAAGAATGATTCATTCACAAATGGGTTTGCTTTGTTTCTGACTCCATCTGGACACAATGATTCTCAAATTAGCATCTATTTGGGAGGGAAGATCAGAGAATAGTTCCATTTCAGTCTGTTTCTCACACAAAGATGTTGTTTCATATGGACTACCTTTATACCTTAGCTTTTATAGTGCTTCTTTGGACTTCGGCAGACAAGTCCACTATGAACTATCAGGTTTGAAATATCATTGAGGGTGAGTGTGACGAGAGGGGTGGGGCCGAGAGCCGTGGGAACGGAGCGAGGCCGTGGAGTAATTGATAATGAGCGACACCTGCACCACTCACCGGTCTCGAGTCTCACGGAGGAGCACCGGAAGGATAAGAAGGAGGAGTGACGACAGTGAAAGACGAGAGATGACCAGGCCTGGAGTTTATTTTGTGTTTTGGTTTTGTTTGTGCGCGACAGTCGTCCGTGAGGGGCTGTCGCGCTATTTTGTGTTTGTTTGTTTGTTTGTTTATTTCGCCGGTTCCCGCCTCCTTCTTCCCGACTTACGAACTTTGTTACTTTTTTTTTTTTTTTTTTTTTAACCCTTCAACAAAACTTTAATCAAAAAAACAAACACAAAATAGCGCGACAGCCCCTCACGGACGACTGTCGCGCACAAACAAAACCAAAACACAAAATAAACTCCAGGCCTGGTCCTCTCTCGTCTATCACTGTCGTCACTCCTCCTTTTATCCTTCCGGAGCTCCTCCGTGAGACTCGAGACCGGTGAGTGGTGCAGGTGTCACTCATTATCAATTACTCCACGGCCTCGCTCCATTCCCACGGCTCTCGGCCCCGCCCCTCCCGTCACAGTGAGCAAATAATGACCGTTTTTATCTTGAGGTGAACTATCCCTTTAGACAACTGACATGTGTATGAAATGGCGTATACCGTTGTCGTCTGGATCTGCTGTGCTGGTGCCGGCAGGTTCTGAGGGCTGGTGTGATGTGGATCTGTGGTTTTCTCCCAGTCGCTGTTGGGACTCAGCTTGTCCTGTCTGACTGTGACTGAGCTCGAGCCCAACCGGCTCTAGGTGGTTCTTCTTACTCTCCTCTTTCCTGTGGCACAGCTCTTTGTGTGGGGACTTCCTGTGATGGGCTGGGCTGTCCGGCCTGATAGGAGGAGCTACCTCTGCAGAGATGTGTCCGTCTAAAGAATCCTCCCCTCCACCGGCCTCATTGTCTGAGCCATCCACTGAGATCAGGCCTTCGCTGTCAGAAAAAGGCTCGGCATCTGAATCATCATCTGAGCGTGACTCTGCCTTGTCCTGGGTGGACTCGTAGTGTGTTTCTTGAAGAGAGGCCCGGATAGCGGCCTCTAACTGACTGTCCTCACTGGCATCTATCAAACTCTCCTGTATAGACGGATAAAAAGAGTGAAGCAAAAATACATAAATGTTTTTTCAGGAACCTCCAGGAGCATAAAGTGGAAGACTTACAGAACGAGCCCGCTTGGCCGGAGGTTGACTGGACTGCCCATCCAGCTGCCCATGCTCTGATAGGAAGCCTGTGACCTGATCCAGGAATGAGGACACATCTAACTGGTTCCACTCAACCATCTTTTGTCCTGTATATGTCAGAGGGAAAAACAAAACAAAATGCTGAAATAATAATTTTTTTTAAACAATATGCAAACATTTCAAAGTTTCATGTTATCATATTACTACCATGTTTTTACTACTTTACTACTTATGTCTTACTACTTTATCAATTTAAAAAAAATTATATATTATGCATGAATATACATGAACTATAGCAAAACCAGTGTAATGCAATTTAAAAAAAAACATTTTCATCCAGATTTGAGAAATTGTAGTTTAATATATGGTTGTATAAAATGTATAAGAACATAAATGACAAGCACCAGTATTAACTCCTTTGAAAACAATACATTTAATAAAAAATCTATTTCAAAATGCATGTGCCAGGTACTCTCTGAACTTATGTTGGTTTCATATAGTTGAAATTTATTTGTTTTTCATTTCCATTTTTAAGAAGATTGCATTTAATGACATGAATGAATTTAATGTAAATGCCCTGTTTAAAAAAAAAAAAAGAATTGCATTGACAAAAAATTAAAAAAAAATATATATATATATATAGTTATAAATGTATTCTTTTTTTGAGGCATTTTTACCCCCAAAATATGAATTTTATTTAATAAAAAATATGCTCATTATAGAAAAGGCACACGAGTCATTTTATGTATGACTTGGCATGGGCATCTGAAATGAATTTACCCAAACTTATTTTCCAGAAAACTTAATAAATCAGTTCAACACTGCCTTGTTTCTCTCACCTGTACGAGGGTCCAAGATAGAAATATAGGGGAACTTGTTAAGCTTGTAAAACTGAATGTACCTCTGCCCTTCCTCACTGTCATGGTACACCTACAAGCAAACACAGCTTACCTAAACAACTCAAAAGCTCACATTCACAATTCAAATAATGTCATGGAAGACAAAGAGACAGAAGACTTTTATGTCTGTGTAAATGTACCTGCCAGAATATGAAGTGTTCTCTGATGATGTTTTTCACAGCGTCATTGCTCCACACGTCTCGGTTTAGACACTGACAGGCAAAATCCTGGACATTCTGAATGTTGATCATCAGCCATTTGTTCTCAAGCTGACCGGAGTCTTTCGCCTGAGGTGACATAATACACATTGTGGGAAAGTGTTAAATCACATAATGGAAATAATGGCTTGACTTACAGGAATATTCCAAATGTAAAACTAATTAAAAGCATAAACAAGCTTGTATTTTTGCTAAAGTGCTTAAATTATTTTGTCTCTTACATTAACAGTCTACTCAAACACAGTCCAGGTTTTTATGAAACGTACATATTCATTTTCTAAGAAAACAGCATCAAAACAACATCAATATTGCTCTGGAACGAAACCTGGTATTTTCAAACAAACTATATTCATTTTACTTGAATAAAGTTTCACTTTCAGACGAAAAAGATAAAAGATAATACTTTTTCATTCTGCAATGGTTCATCAACTGACGTGCATATTCATGTTTAAAAACAAAATTCAGTCCCAAAAGCGTGTATGAGGTATGAGCAAGAGGCTAAATATATTTTACAAAATCTAACTTAGATGCAAAAATGACACACAGGTCCAAATGGACCCAAAAACTAAATGTGTAACTTTTTAAAAAGGTAATTTTTTTTTTAAAAACCCTTAAAAAAATACATAAATAAATAAACAAACAATTGATTTTTATTTTGCTAGTCTTGGCTCATTCGCAAGTTTGGTCCCCATACTCATTTTTTCTCCTTCATTTTTATGTATCTCTTCTGGATCTAATCAGTCCTGAACACAAATTAACTATCATTTGACCCCTAGACTTTTCATTGTAAGTGCATTTCTGTAAAAGTGATTTCTGGTTGTTTTTACGAACTGTGGGATTTCTTTAAAATTATTTTCTGTAGTAACTAACAGCACATCAGTCACAGATGCTGTCAAAAGGGATGAACTAGGAACATTCCTTTAAAGGGGTCATATGATACGATTTCAATTTTTCCTTTCTCTTTGGTGTGTTACAAGCTCTTGGTGCATAAAGAAGATCTGTAAAGTTGCAAAGACTAAAGTCTCAAATCCAAAGAGATATTCTTTATAAAAGTTAAGAGTCAGCCACGCCTACCAAAACAGCTCGTTGTAACACGCCCCCACATATCTACCTCACTATCTGGGAAGATTTGCATAACGCCGTCCAAATGTTCATGCAAAGAAAGAAGGCGTAACTTTTATTCTCGCTGTAGTATTGTTGCTGCCGCCGCCGCCATGTCGTGAAGGCTTGGTTGTTTTTACGAACTGTGGGATTTCTTTAAAATTATTTTCTGTAGTAACTAACAGCACATCAGTCACAGATGCTGTCAAAAGGGATGAACCAGGAACATTCCTTTAAAGGGGTCATATGATGCGATTTCAATTTTTCCTTTCTCTTTGGTGTGTTACAAGCTCTTGGTGCATAAAGAAGATCTGTAAAGTTGCAAAGACTAAAGTCTCAAATCCAAAGAGATATTCTTTATAAAAGTTAAGAGTCAGCCACGCCTACCAAAACAGCTCGTTGTAACACGCCCCCACATATCTACCTCACTATCTGGGAAGATTTGCATAACGCCGTCCAAATGTTCATGCAAAGAAAGAAGGCGTAACTTTTATTCTCGCTGTAGTATTGTTGCTGCCGCCGCCGCCATGTCGTGAAGGCGCTGTGTGCTTCATTGTGAAAGTGAAACTACTTTGTTTGGCCTTTCAAAAGAGGACGATATCGCTTCGTCATGCCTGGAGCTGATCCGTGCTGATCGCTGAGGAAATACTTCAACTTCGCGCTGTCGATCGCCGGATCAGCTTTCACCGTGGACGAAGCGGAGTCCAGCCCGGGGTCATCACATGTGGTTGCCGCAGGCATCACAGTATGGTAAGGGCGTAACATTTCCGTCACACACTTGAGGAATTCGGTCAATCACAACGCACAGGATAGCTGGCCAATCAGAGCACACCTCGCTTTTTCAGACCGATGAGCTTTGTAAAAATCTATGCGTTTCAGAAAGGCGGGGCATAGAGGAGAAACAATGATGTACAGTATGTGGAAAATAATCCTTAACCTTAAACCGCATAAACATTTCATTACACCAAATACACAAAATAATGTTCTTTTTAGCAACATCATATGACCCCTTTAAAAACTGATGCCGCCTGGCCTGATTTCTGTTCTTTCCTGATTTAAGGCTCACGACAGCCTGAATCTGTGTTTGGACACTCCCTGATTTGCAGGGCTTGACTTGTTCTTGGCCAAGAACAAAACATACTATTATGCTGACAAAGTTTGTACTTAATGACACAGACGACTGAAGCACATGAATTAGCCAATCAGTGGATGCGTTACTGGTAATAGTAATGGGTTTACTAATGCAGTCATAGAGCTTACCGTCTCAAAGCTGCCTTTGTGCATGATTTCAATTGGGGGACGGAACAGATCGGCTAGAGTGCTCAGCTTCTTGTCCGCTGCACTTCCGTTTCTCAACTCCTGCTCCTGTCGCACTAAAGATTCACATCACAACAGCAGGGTTTCAGAGGAAGCACTAGACCATGTGTGCTATAAGAATGCCTCACATATACTTACTGGTTTCAGTCTGAAAATCCCGAAATCCATCAAAGATTGATCGTGCTGGTCTACGCCTCTTCGGTACTGTGCAAGAAAGATATTATTAGTTTATGTAAACAGAACAGCTTAGACCAGGGTGTCGCATATAGTGAGGGGTTTGTGAGTTGATAAAAAGCGAATAATTCATTATACTGAATGTAAAATTTAAATACATAAATAAAGCTGAACGATAATCACGAAATAGCTTAGCATTTGATTATCACATGCTTGTATTTAATTAAACATCTGTATAGTTTGATGAGCGAGTGTTTCAGAGTGACGCACACATGAACCCGATCATCTCGACCTCCTTACTACTACATATAGTGCAACTGATATGTTTATATATGACTGAAGTTTTGATTTGAGTGTTGATTATTTAAAAAACTTTTTGGTAATTTTCCAGTGTTTTTGGCTAAATGAAAACTTTAATTATGGTTTCTGTGTTTCAGTAAAAAAAAAAAAAAAAAACAGTAATATATGTTTTATAATTAGAATTAAATCCTATTTAAAACAATAATAACTATTATTATTGTTTTATGATGATGGTGTTGATTTTTTATTATTAGGGATGTAATGATTCACTTAACTCACAATGCAATACGATTCACGATACTAAATTATAAACGAAAAGGTGTTAGGGTGACAAAAAAGGTTTAGGAACCCCTGGGTTAGACAAATGTAAGATGTATAAATAGGAACTGTAATACCTCCAAACAAGGGCTCTGGCTCCACCAGAATGTCTTGCTTCTGAGGAATGGGTGCTCGCACATCATCTCTGCCAGAGAGAAGAACACAGCATTCAAACACTAAAAACAACATAGCTGCTTGGGAGAGAGACCAAGAGCCTTTGGTGTGTCATATGAAGACACTCACTCTACAGGGGGGTGTCTGCTGCTGGACGCCCCGGCTGAACTGGCGCTTGTGCTGGGCTCCTCTGCGATGCCGCCTCCATCGAGAAACATGGTGACGGCCATCTCTAGGTTATTGTTACATGCTTCCAACATATGCTTCCCTACACTCTCTGTGGCTCCTGCAAACAAACATACACATGCAAAACCATTAACAGCATTTATTATGTGAGGTGAAACATAAACACACTGGGAAAAGAAAAGACAGCAGATGCACTTCAAGAGGTGAATCCGTAACTGGAAACACATTACTGGTGCTGCGGTTACAGTTATCTTCAAATAACAGTGTCAGACACTAAACAACAAGGATTTTCTTAGATTATATGGCGAAATCATATGTTTTAAACACAAATAAATACAGTGCTGTTTCACCAAAAAGCATCGCAGCACTACAATATGGCATATTTGAACTAGGCCTGTCACGATACCAACTTTTTGTTGTGCGATATATTGCCCCAGAAATAATTGCGATAAGCGATATTATTGTCATTTTAAAGACCATTTTATGCCACTGAATATATAATCATAATGCAACAGCATAATAATGCAAGAAGGCCTACACACTTCCAAATGACAACAAATTTTTAATTTTTAAGAATATTTAGATCATGGAAATGAAGTATCAAAGTATTAGATACCTTAAAAAACCTGAATAAATAGTAAATAAACATTTTCTAACAAAAAGTGCAAAGTAACAAGCAGAAAAAAAGAAAAATGCACAAAGAACTTGTATGGAGATTTTTCCGGACCTTCTTTTCTCTGTAAATTAAGGGTGCACAGTATTGCTGAAAAACACAATCACTACTCAGCAGTCAGATGTCCGTATGCACAAAGACACAGATCCCTAAACAAGGCCATATCTGCAGATTAAACTTTTTTTGTAGAAGCATTTTTTAAAATTTGAACTAGCACCTCATGACTACACCACTGTTATGTACGAGAAGCTGCAAAAGACACAGGCGCATGTGGAATGTACGAAACATAGTAACATACATTTTTAAGTAAATATAATGGGCGATATATTGAGTCACAAAAATTATTGCGGTCATGTACATATATTGCGCGATAAGTCGATATATTTATTATTGCGACAGGCCTAATTTGAACTGTAAATAACTTTGTTATTTGTACATATTTTGCTAACTTCACCTTGAGCTGTTTATTTATTCTTTTCTGTTTCAGTATTTTTTTATCCATCTAGTGAGAGAGTTCAAGTCCAAACAAATATAGATTTTTTTTCTGCAATATATTACATCATGCATAATGATGCATACATGGATTTAGTAGTAGCTGGGGGTTTTAGGCCTGAAAAAGACCTATGTTGTAATTCTCATGATGTTATGCCAAATAAAACTCATAAATAAGCAAAAATGTAAGGTATAATTATGGTATTTTACAATAATTGTGGTAAACCACTGTAAAGATTGGTGAGGCAGCCTGTATTAAGAAATGACATTGTTCAGTACTTATACAAATGCCTTGTTTGTTCAAACCCTTATAGTCTTATAAATGTAAAACAGTGCAGTTTTAAACAAACAGCTGAAATATTACGTTGAAGGCGCACAGAAGCAGAGCGAGCGAGCTGCTGGAATGTCTCGCTCGTTTCAGTTCTTAACACCCGCCCCTTCGGAGCGCGCATGCGCACAACCAGCGCATCTTTCACCTTTACGAAAAAGTAGCGAGCTGCGAAACATGGCTTGTATTTTCCGACCAACAGAAGCTAAACTATCAAATGATGCACTCCGTCACGCGATGCTCAAAAGCAGCTTTTGCGTACACCTCCAATAACAGTTCAACTAAACAGTCCGAGTGCTTTAAGAACATTATAGTTGTGTGTGTATCCGTCACTTAGATGTGAGTTGTGAGAAGCATACAGAGAAACGGATAAGTGATTGAGAATCAGCCTCCACAAACCGCCATGTTGTGGATTGTGGCTCATATCCACAGACACACTTGCCGAAGTTGTTAAACACACTCGCGGTGGCTGAAAACATTCAAACACACACAATCAACCTGTAGCATTTAAATATGGCAGTGGGACGAATAATCGTAGAGTGAAAATCCTACTGCAGCACTAATCTGGTTTGAATTCAAAGGTGTTACACATGTAGCGATGGTGAAATAACAGAAGTAACGTTGCAATCACATGCCCAAAGTTCAGCCTGAGAGAGTTTTACATGACCATCGGTATACTTTAGAAATTAGTCTATATCAGCTCGCCCCCTTTCTGTTCGGATTTCTTTCCTTTCGCATGTAGATCCATATTTAAGCAAGTGCATATAGCAGCTAGCCGAAGCTTTCGTTAGTCTCTTTCCTTTGCAAGACAGAGGGGGCAGTAATGATGATGCCCTCTTCCCTACATATAGCATTTCTGAAGACCCCGTGTTTTACGGGCCTTCGCAAAATTTCCCTCAAATGCAATTTGTCAATATTTACCAGTTATGGCTGTGAACTGTTGTATTAACCCATTAACCCCCGGGGCTGATGCGTCTCCGAGAGTCGCCATCTTGCCGCCACTGACAACAACACGACTGCGCGCATGCACGACATCGACCAATAGGATCTCTTTCTACGTCTGCCTCCGCGCGTCAACACCCTGGAACTCTGGGTAATGTAGTTCACTGGTAGCGTCGTGGACGAGGTGCCGGTGTGTGCTGAAGAAACGCCTTAGGTTAGTACAATTACAATTAGTTACGTGCCTACCTTTAGTACAACTTTATTTTAGCAAGGATATTTTGATTTGTAATTAATTTTTGGTCAAAATACGGGTACTTGTGATAAATACTGTAAACCAGTGGTTCCCAAACAAGGGGGGCGCGGCAAGGCTGAGGGATAGTGTACAGTCAGCAGATTATTTTGCAAAAGAAACCTCTGCAGGGTGATAAAGACTACACTGAGTACTTTTCCCACTTATCATGTGGCCACTTGCCTGATAAGTAAATAATTGAATGCAAAGTGTTAATTTGAAATATAATAATTACCTTAACATGACTCGCATTACCCGCCGTTATCAGTTGTAGCAGTTGTGGTTGTATCAATAACAGACCAGTAGATGGCGCGATTGAAGAATCAGAGTTGTATTGCAGGGAGCCATGTAGAAATATAAATGAACGACACATGGTTCTGCTCTAAGTATGTAAGTTACAAGTTTGTGAAAGGACTTCCAGTGCCAGGTAAATGTAAAGCAGATTATATAGCCTACTTAAGATTCACAAATACCAAAACAATGTGTCTAAGTTACACCAGAGGCGACAAAAGCAAATAGAACCCATGTTCTCTGCTGTGGATGCGGGGCGACGCAACAAAAGAAATTAGAATAAAAAAGAAATTATTTCTGACGAACTCCAGCGCTCTGACACAAAGGACAATTTCAAATATTCATAATAGAATCGTGGAAAAAATAGTTTCCTCAAAAATATTAACTGTTTTCAGCATTAAAATAATCAGAAATGGTTACCAGCAAATCAGCATATTAAAATGATTTCTAAAGGATTGTGTGACACTGAAGACTGGAGTTATGATGTTGAAAATTCAGCTTTCATCATAGGAATACAGTAGCCTATATGTTAAAACATTCAAAAAGATATTTTAAATTGACAATATTACAGTGTTTACTGTATTTTTGATAAACAAATGTAGCCTTAGTGAGCATAAGAGACTTTCCAAAAAAAAAAAAATTCTCTACAAAAGGGGAGCCCAAAGTTTGGGAACCACTTCTGTAAGCAATGGTGCTAATACCACCGTTTCCATCAAGAGAGACAGTTTTGTGACACCCCGTCACAAATCCAGACTTTTCTAAAACAGCGTCAGTTTCAAGAAGACATGATGTTTTGAAAATAATAAGACTATAATTATTAAAATGTGGATTATGTAAATATGAAAGTAATAATCATAACACCAGTCTAATAAAGTGTGACACAAGAAATTGTCAGAAATTTTGCAAAATGTATCAAATGAATTCTTATTACATTAATAAGAAAGAATGAACGCACCTTTCAGATCAATCAGCAAAATGAAAGTAATCCAAACTAATTCCCCTTTCATCCACTGTTCTAACACCGCAGACATAAATCTGTTCTTAAAATATAATAAAATATGTTTTTGTTTTTTAAATATTATGTTAAAAATGTTATATTGTTGCAGTTAGATCTCAGGATACCTCTTTGGATGGATGGTAGGATTTTGTTACACATGAAATCTCTTAAATTCAATATGTATTTTTAACAGTTCGCAAATTGTTTCACGTTAAGAATACAAATATGCAAACATTTTATGATTTATTGATGGTTTATTTCAACTGTTGCAAAGTAGAGGGACACTAAATACCACTTGAAGTCTTTGCTAGTTACTCTGTTGCATAATTCATAAATGATTAGACTACTAATCTAATGTAAATTTTGCATAGGCGACTAAAATGATTTAATATGTAATACAAACCCAATTCATGGTAATATAGGCTAGAAATAGTAAATAGTAGCCTATATATATACTGTATATGTAAAGTACTGTATATTGTGCTGTAATCATATTGGTATACTGAAAGAATTGCTGTTATATACCATCATGATTTAATGACAAATATATGTTTTATATTTACAGTCGTGGTCAGAATTATTGGCACCCTCTGTAAATATGATCAAAGAAGGCTGTGAAAATAAATCTGCATTGTTAATCATTTTGATCTTTTATTTTTTTTTATCACAAATATCTAACCTTTCATTGGACTAAAACTATTTAAAATGGGGGAAATATCATTATGGAATAAATGTTTTTCTCAAATACACGTTGGACACAATTATTGGCACCCCTAGACATTCTTATGAGTAAAATATCTGTGAAGTATATTCCCATTCATATTCACAATTTTGAGCATACCAGGGTGATTATGAACATGAAAATATCCAGCCATGGCTTCCTGTTCCACAGGAATATAAATAGGAGGGAAAACAAAGGACAAATTCCAAATTAATCATCCATCACAATGAGAAAAACCAAATCATATATTTCTGATGTGCAGCAAAAGATAATTGAGCTTCACACATTAGAATGTGACTTTAAGAAAAGAGCTAGAGCAGTGAAAATTCCCATTTCCACCATCAGGGCAATAATTAAGAATTTCCAATCAACAGAAAATGTTACAAATCTGCCTGGAAGAGGACGTGTGTCCTAATGCACGGTGAGGAGGAGAGTGTGATGGGCTAAAGACTCTCCAAGGACCACAGCTGGAGAATTGCAGAAAATAGTTGAGTCTCAGGGTCAGAAAACTGTTAAAAAAAAAAATCAAACACCACCTACATCACATGTTGTTTGGGAGGGTTTCAAGACAAAAAATCAAGAAAAGAAAATGCTCTCATCCAAAAACAATGCCCAGCATATTCTGTTGTCAGACACGACTGGAACTTCAAATGGGACTGGCTTCTATGATCAGATGTAACTAAAAAATGAGCTTTTTAGCAGCAAACGCTCAAGATGGGTTTGGTGAACACAGGGATAAAAAGTACCCCATGTGTACAATGAAATATACTGCTGTATTTTTAATGTTGTGGGCCTATATTTCTGCTGGAGGTCCTAGACATCTTGTTTAGACACATGGGATCATTGATTCTATCAAATACCAACAGATAGAAAATCAAAAAGTGACTGACTCTGTTAGAAATCTTATAATGGGCCATGTTTGGATCTTCCAACCGGACAATAATCCAAAAACAAACCTTAAAAACAACACAAAAATGGGTCACTGGGCACAAAACCAAGCTTCTGCTATGGTCATTCCAGTTCCCTGACCTGAACCCTATAGAAAATTAATGTGATGAACTGAAGAGGAGAAGCACCATCATGGAGCTGGGAATCTGAAGGGTCTGGAGAGATTCTGGATGAAGGAATGGTCTCTGATCTCTTGTCAGGTGCTCTCTAACCTCATCAGGCATTATAGGAGAAAACTCAGAGCTGTTATTATGCAAATGGAGGTTTCAAAAAGCATTGAATAAAAGTGTGTTGTTAATTGTGTCCAAAGTTTATTAGAGAAAAACATTTATTTCATAATGATAGTTCCCCCCATTTTAAATTCTTATTCTCCAATGAAAGGTTAGATTTATGTGAATTTTTTAGCTAAAAGTTCAAAATGATTAACAATGCAGATTTATTTTCACAGCCTTCTTTGATATTTACCAAGGGTGCCAATAATTCTGACCACGACTGTAAATATAAAACATATATTTGTCATTAAATCATGATGGTATATAACAGCAATTCTTTCAGTATACCAATATGATTACAGCACAATATACAGTACTTTACATATACAGTATATATATAGGCTACTATTTACTATTTCTAGCCTATATTACCATGAATTGGGTTTGTATTACATATTAAATCATTTTAGTCGCCTATGCAAAATTTACATTAGATTAGTAGTCTAATCATTTATGAATTATGCAACAGAGTAACTAGCAAAGACTTCACAAAAAACAAACTCTAATTACAGAAAAATACTAATTACCTAAAATGACTTGATTGGCATAACCTTAGTTTTAAAGTGGAATGAATCCCTTTTAATATATTCAGTATTTCTAAAGAATGAACAATATGAGTCATGTCACATTTCAACCAGCCAAAATGTTAACATACTGATACAACCAGAAACAGAACTGATATGCGAATTGAATTCATAAGAGCACAACACTCAAAGAAATAGTCCCTGATCACATTAAAGAATAAGAATTTCCTCATAGCCATCTTCAGTCTCTGAATGCAATGTGAACTCTGACCTTTTTACCACCTCGTATAGTAAATAAGACCTCAATGCCTGATGTAAATCATACATGGCGGAAATGTCTGATTTTAAAATTACCTACATGGATGGAGGGAGCAAGAAGGGATAACTACGATGCTATGTTTTCCTTACCAAAATGCTAAGGGCAGTAAGATTTAGCGCTGATATAATTTCGAGAGCAACAGGCATTGGCTCCTTTGAGTTCAGACTAATCATGTCCTAAACTGAAAATAAATTAACAAGCAATTCACACTACAGCATAAGTCAGAGCATAGGTATACAGTCTCTGTGTGAGTTAAAGGTGCCAACACATGGAATGGCAACACTGGGAGTGTGAGATTCTTCTTTTTTGTTGTTAAAAAGTAAATAAAAGAGATAAATAGGGCAGACACCAGACGGTGTCTATGAGGGAAATATGGTAGTGGTGTGTTTATAATATGCTGTGGATGGTTTGGGTGAGGGAGGGCACAATGAGGTGGATGATCAGAAACGGATGAAGGTGGCATCAATCTGCCTGACATTGGGAAGAGCCAACATGATCTTGCGTCTGTACTGAGGGTCCTTCTGCAGAGGGTTTCTCTCCAGATAGACAGTCTCTAGACCTTTGGCGTTCTTGAGTTCGTCCAAGTCTGCCCAGTTATCAATTTGGTTGTCGTTCATCTGTATAAGGAACACAAAAAAGAAAAAGAAGGGGAAAAAAACAACACACATTAGCTCAATTTTTTTAGATGTTATTAAAGTAAAATATAAGCATTCTAAATTGATACTCTGAAGTACAATTTTTACATACACTACCATTCAAAAGTTTGGGGTTGGTAAGATTTCTTTTTCTTTTTTTAAAGAAATAATACTTTTATTCAGCAAAGATGCATTAAACTGATCAAAAGTGACCGTAAAAAATACATTTATACTAATATTACAAAAGATTTCTGTTTCTAATAAATATATATATATTTTTTTACTTTTTATTCATCAAAGAATCATTTAACCGTTTCCACAAAAATATTAAGCAGCACAACTGCTTTCAGCACTCAATCATCATTCAAAATAAACTCAAGCCATGCATTTCTAATGATCAGATCTTTAGGAAGGCTATGCAAAGTTTTGGAAGTGCATTTTCTTTATATCCACTGACAGAACAATGTCCGAATTTGACAGTCTTACTTGACATCTTTATCCAACAGCAGTATCGCTCTCTTGTGATTGATGGTCAGACATGAGTTTTTCAGATCACACCTCCTTGATTTTATATGACGATGATGCATTTTAAGAGGCGTGTCGAGATGAATAGTGATGTCACATTTCTCCCGATTTCAAATCCGAACTTCAGAAGGGTAGAAAATAATTATTCATATAATTAAAACTGCTGATTTCTCAAACTTGCAGTACGTTTTAATTTTGTAGAGTAACCTCTTATACGTGTAAATATTAAGAACATTTTGATTCTCCACTTAATGACTCCTTTAAAATAGAAAACAGTTATTTAAAATAGTAATAATATTTCATAATATTACTGTTTTTAACTATTTTTGATCAAATGAATGCAGCCTTGGTGAGCATAAGAGACTTGTAAGATCATTAAAAAAAATCTTACAGACCCCAAACTTTTGAATGGCTTTTCAAATGTACATGTAGTGTGCCATAAAACATACAGTAAACCTATCTTTTTTTTTTCTTACCCAAAATTCTTTTATTTCAGTCAAATGGCTGATATTTTCAATCTTTTTTATCCTGTTTGCAGCGATATCCAAAGTTGTCAGCTTCTTCTAAAAAAAGAAAAGGAAAGAAAAATGAAAGCTATGTATATTCTAGCACTAAAATACTCTGGGGCAGATAAAAATAAAACCACTGATGTGTCGGCAGATCAGAACACACAGAAATCCCCTGTGGAGTAAAGGTGCAGTCGGAGAACTTCAGAATAGCTGGAGAAATGCGAATATTAAGCACAAAACTACTAGACACTAGACCGTTTCTAGTTTTGACAGCTTCTTAACATGCATTTTATGGTGGTTTCTTTATCTTGCAATTTGCTTGCAAAACATGATTGTAAACCAATGCTAAGCCACAAATATTTTGTGCAAACATCTTGTGCATAAATGTAGAATTGACAGGAAAAAGTATCGCATCTGTGGGCAACCATGGTAGATCTTACATTGTTCTCCAGGCCCTCAATGACTTCAATGCCATTATGACTCAAGTAAAGCTCTCGCAGACTGACAAGATTCTGGAGTCCCTCCAACTTCGTGATGCGGTTACTCTGTTAGACAGGAACAGGTGTTAACACCAACAAAGTAAGTAAAAAAAAAAAAAAATAAATAAAAATAAAAAAAAAAACCTTTCTAGCACAAACGCGCACCTGGATACTGAGAACCGTCAGACTGTGCAATCCATCAAGGTTCTGTAGCCGAGAGATTTTATTCGTGCCGAGGAACAAACTCTCCAAAGAAGTAAGAGAATCCAGATTCTCAATAACCTAAAATTTACATAACAACAAGCATTTACATACATAAAATTCAAGCCAGGAAACACAGAGCAAAGAAGAATATGTAACACAAAGAGCAGATTTGGATGTCTCACCCTGATGCGGTTAGAGCCCAGCTCCAGCATCTGGAGGCTCGTCAGTTGATCGAGGTTGGCAATGCTCATAATCTTATTATGAAGCAGGAAGAGTTTCGTGATTTTTGTGAGACACTCCAATCCCTCAATCTTCCTCAGTAAGTTGAACGATACATCTAGCTGCCTGCAAATCACAACCACAAATGAGGAAGCTGCATGTATTTGTACTTTTTCAATTATTTAAGTACAAGAGACTACATAACATTTTTAGAAACCAGTTTATACAATTCTTAGTATTCATGTTGGTTTTGTAAACCTTTTTTTTTTAATCTTTCAGGATTTTTATTTGTTTAACAAAGCTTTTTTCCCCTCATATCTGTGTCCCCAAAAAATATCACAAGGAATCTGAATACAAAAAAATCTTTCTTTATTTAAATTTTCTATTTTAAAACGTTTTGGGGGAAACCGTGACATTTCTTTTCCGGATTCTTTGATTAAAAGAAAGTTACTTTTGATAAATTGAATGCATTAGTATTAAAATGATAAAAAATAAAATAAAAATACTGACCGCAAGCTTTTGAATAGCAGTGTATAAATAACATTTTTTAAATGCATTTTTGATAAAAAAATTTTTTAAAAAAAGGGTCTGTACAAAATAAGTATCATCATGTTTGACTTACTCAAGCTCTGTTAGGGCCTGAAGATTCTCTAGTTTGCGGATCTGGTTGTCATAAAGATCGAGTTCCCTCAATGAGACAAGGCTGTCCAAGCTCTCAATGCATTTGATGAGGTTTTGCCTAAGAGAAATTGTCTGATGATAGAAACAAAGAAAATGACTCAATTTAAGATCTGTAACTGGGCAAAATTAATTTATACTCCAAATAAGCAACTCTATCCAGTTACTATACAACCCTACTACATTACCTAAAAAAACCCACCAGCATTTGATACTCTCACCTTTGCCTTCCGAAGAACCTCCAGACCCTAGCCGCCGCTCACTCTAGACTACAATGCCGGCTGTTCTGACTCACAGACGTTTTTCATATTAAAGGACTTGCCACTGATGATTCAAACGCGAGTTTTGAGCAGTGTAGAGTAGCGCTTGTTGTTTGTCATTTCTCCGATCACAAATGCAGACGTGGTTTTATGTTTACGTGGCCCGATGCAACGCAACGCGTAAAAAGACAGTATAAATCATTATAATCAGTAATTATGTCCCCAATGGATGCAACAAATTCCTCGTTTATAATGGGTTTTAATGTTTTTTGTCTCTTCGCTCCGGCTTGACAGGGCATCACAGTATGGTAAGGGACGTAACATTTACGTCACACGCTTGAGGCATTCGGCCAATCACAACGCACTGGATAGCTGGCCAATCACAGCACACCTCGCTTTTCAGACCGATGAGCTTTGTAAAAATCAACGCGTTTCAGAAAGGCGGGGCATAGAGGAGAAACAATAATGTACTGTATGTGGAAAATAATGTTTTTTTAACCTTAAACCGCATAAACATTTCATTACACCAAATAATGTTCTTTTTAGCAGCATCATATGACCCCTTTAAATGAACCCATCCCACACACACACCCTCGTCCCACAGCAGCAGCATGCTGGCAAACTGTGCTGATACAGCAACTGGAAACAAATGGAGGCGTCGAGAAAAGCTCGATTTGTCACGTCTGATAGCTCACATTCAGGTTCTCCTAGACTTTATCCATCCGAACAGGTGAGACTTTGACAGGTAACGTGAGCTGGTGGGCTACATCAGCTAACCCGCAAGCAAGGTGCGCTGGCATTGACGCCCTGTCCACTATACACACAGCTGAAAGCAGGTCTGGTATTTAAATACTCTCAAAAGAGTTACCACGAAACGGCTTTTATCACCATTTCATGCCTGCAGACTGTAAGAGTAACGTTAGCTTTAGTTTGCTGTGTGATAAGCGTAAACAATCACAACATTACAGTCTGAATGAATGGTAAGAGCACTAACTGATTAAAAATAAAAACTCATCTCGGTTACAGAGGGTGAGAGCAAAAAGAATAATCTCTGGCTTATTAGACGCTCTGTTCAAAATAAATCATTAAAAATAGACAAGTTAGCTCACCTTCCATCTCTTGAGGCTCTCCGACAGATAAAGTCGCCATTTTCCTTTAAACCCGCCCACTTCACTAGATGATTGACAACTAGATCGACCAATAGCAAACCCGACATCCGTTTCCTACGCCCATGGCCTATAAATAAATATTATATAATACATTTAACACACGACAAACCCAAACACACATAAAAAATGCTACGCGATTATAATTTTTAAGTTATTATAAATAAATCTGCTATAATTTCTTGTTCATACCAATGTATCGTCCTAGAATCCTTTACATATATAATTAATGATTCCTTATTCGGTTCAGCATTTAATTGAAAGACTTTATTCACTTTGCACTGTTATTTGATTACATTGTTCGGCAGACTCAGTTATAGGACACTTGCCCCAGCACTTTCATTAAAACATTACTTTAACAATTTTTAGACCCATGCATTTTACAATGTTTATCAGGTCATTGACCCCAGAATGAAAGCCATTGCTTTATTTACATGACAATGCATACAATTTGAACCTGAAAATGTATTAAAACAACTAATTTCACATACTGACATGAAACATGGCACAATGTTAAGAGTTCTTTGACAATCTATTAATACATTTATCTTTACAAATATTCTCTGTCGATTCTTTCTTTAAGATCCTGATAAAAGCCTAGGATATCATATAGTTTCACAGTTACTCATTTTTACTACAGTTGAATGTATGCTATTATTAGCCACTGTTGATAGTATGATGTGGCAAACTGTGACTGCTAATGTTTTGCATGCAAACAAGTATAGCAGGTTGGATGCATAAAGCAAAAAATAAATATAGTACTTCAGGTAACAAGTTTTCCATGTTTGGAGCATTCTCTTTGTATTCTGATGTACATTTGAAAAAAAAAAAACATTAATGAATGCTTGTATAAATGACCATACAGGCAATGAATGCACAGTGTGTTAACTCAGAGTATGATAGAAAAAAAAAAGCTGTAAGTTTCACTTACTCCCATCTATGTAAACAACACTAATTACATATGATCCTTTAGGGTGAGATGTTATCCTTTGGGAGATGAGTAACCATACAAAATAAAATAAATTAATTTTCTCATAAAAAAAACAACAGTACCTAATGACTAAATTATTGATTGGCAAAATCATAATAATACATCTGTCTTATTCTGAAGTAAGAGTTGTGCTGCAGCCGGTCACCTCATCATCATAATTCCACTGGATTCACAACTAGGTGACTTGGATTTACACAAACAAGCTGTAAATCTGTAAAATCCCTCGTGATTTGGCAAAACTCTAACTAACAGTTGATATGCGAGTTTCCAAGTCCAGGTTGGAAACCATACTGTTCAAGCATTTTCTCAGTGTGAGAGAGAATCGCCCTAAACCCGTTCACATGAACATGGCGTTTACAGAATCAACTTGTATTCTGGTAAATCAGGGCTGGCTGTACCAGTGCATAGAGCGCTGAAGAGCCCTCTCCCAGCTCTGCAGCACACCTCTGTATGGACTGCCCATGTCCCAATCTGCTTTACTCCTCCGGGGAAGGAAATGTTGGTCAGTGGTCAAAAGCTTCTTCAGCTCTTCTTGGTTCCTCCAGTAGCCTAAAGGACGATTTAGAATAAAATGGCCAGATTGACTCTTTAAAGCCTGACATTTGAAATACATCTATTTTTTTTTATGTTTTATTGAACCTTTAGGCAAAAATTAGGAAGGGGGAAAAAAAAGCTTGCATGGGTTTCATTGCGTATCATATTTGATGCAGCAGTATAGCAGACTACTTGCATAAAATGCATATAAATAAATACCAGTTGTCACTCAATATGTCTTAGTAACATGATAATTAAATGCTTAGTTTTATGATCAAAGCTATGTAGATTTTATTGTGGGGGACAAAATATATAATGCAATGCAATACAATGATGATGGAGAGATGTACAAATAAACATTCCTCAAAAGTCTGAAGTATCATGTTGTATCAAGAATTTTTCCTAAAAGTTATGTATGGATAATAATAAGTAAACCAGTAAGTGTTTGTCTTGAAATATTACTAACAATATGAAAGACATTCTTACAGATTTTACAGCAAAAGACATGTGCACCATGCTTTTAAAATGATACTAAAAGGCCTTGCTAAACAAGTATAACCTATCAATCAGACAACAGAAGGCGTGTAGTAGATAAGTTCTGGTCATGTTGGTTATTTAGGGGCCTTAGAAATTTGTGTACCAATTATGATACAATATAGGCTTTATAGAGTTAAGATGGATTAAGCCTAGATTAGGAAGAGTTTATTTTTTGCACTCTAATGTGACTTGTTCCTTACCTGTTCCTAGTCCTGCAACAAAAGCAGCTCCAAGGCAGGACATGTCAAAGTGGCTTGGACGTTCTATCTTACGCCCCAACAGATCAGCTGTGAGTTGCATGATGAAATTATTGGTGCAAACACCTCCATCTGCCCTGTAAATGTGTAGCAATATGCAAACGTTCAGACAGGCAGGATCAAGCTATGCAAATACGACAAAATAACAGGGTGAGACCCTCACCTGATTTTAGTGATAGGAATACGGGTTTCTCTAAGCATGACTTCAAAGAGCTGCTTGTTCCTGAAAATCAGAATTAGAACATGGAAAACCATATTAAACCGCTAACTTGTTTAAAAACAAAAAAAAACTTGTATTTTCTCATGAGATGGGGTTGGAAAAGTCAATATATTTTTTGCATTATAATGTACAATATGAAAAATGGATATTCATTTTGAGATTTGCTGAAGATTACATTTACCAATGTTCTAAAAACAATAATCTAAGTGAGACAACAACCCAAAAATCGATCGATATAAAACAAAGAAAAAGAAAAAAGAAATCCAGGATAACCTATGTATCGTGCATCTCTAGTTATGACATACATTTAAAGTTCAAACATAAAGGAACAGAAAAAATTCCACATATGTGTGTGTGTGTGTGTGTGTGTATATGTATAGGGTCCAATCTCAAATTTAGTGGATGTCTGTTTCCATTACAAGAGTAGATATTAAAAAGTATGATGAGCAAAGATACCATATCTGAGGAGTGCCGTAGGAACAAAAGGACACAAGAAAAAACTATGCTGCGCTATTGAATTCAGCCTTTATTTCTCTGATGGGGAAAACTGTTGAAAGAGCAAGCAAGTTGAAATGGATCTTTATTAATATGTGAGACCTGATGAACTACTCTAGATCGGTATAGAACACCAAGGGATAGTGGCTTGTATCCAGTCACCTTCTCATTTCTGTTTTCTGATTGTCCCGTGGCAGAACCAAGGCAGATGATAATCAAAGAACTCATTTTTACATTAATAACAATATGTGAGAAAGAGATGGAGAAAGCAAAGCAAAGCATCATCATGGGTCTCAAAATGTGCCAATGTGTTTTATATCTCATGTGATATTTTCATCCCTGCGAACACTGTTTGAGATGAAGGGGCCTAAGAATTTGCAAGTTGTCAGGGAATAAACTTGGTCTTTTCTATAAATTTCATAGTGTGACCATTGCCTGCAGTAAAAAAGAGAAAAAACCTGTAGTGATGGTTTAGCATTAGTTGTGCATTAATTGTGGAGAATTCCTTTTTTAGTTTATCAATAAATCTTAATAAATAAAGAGTGTTAAACACTAAGCTAAATTCTACAAACAGGACTGGATATGCCAAAGTCTATATTCAAGTTAAGAAATGTGTGTAGGCTTGTAAATGCACATTGTCCTGCAGCGTTCTGATGCTTAAATATTTTCATTTCCACCAGTGTTAATCATTTATTTAGGTTATCTTGCGTTTTATCAGAACAAGAACAATAACAGATGATTTGAAGCAATCCAGGACTATGTATATGAGAACTGCTTGATTAATTTGGCTTGCACAGTCTTTTAAAGTCACAAATTCACTTTTGTTTTTATTAGGGGCTGAGATTTGCCCATTTTTCCCAAAGCCCTGGTTAATTTTTCATTCTGACACAAACAGTCCCTTCTGACGTTTTATAGCTTTAACAGATCACATTCTTTGACTGATGAGAGATCTTCGTGTTAATCATTTATTTAGGTTATCTTGCGTTTTATCAGAACAAGAACAATAACAGATGATTTGAAGCAATCCAGGACTATGTATATGAGAACTGCTTGATTAATTTGACTTGCACAGTCTTTTAAAGTCACAAATTCACTTTTGTTTTTATTAGGGGCTGAGATTTGCCCATTTTTCCCAAAGCCCTGGTTAATTTTTCATTCTGACACAAACAGTCCCTTCTGACGTTTTATAGCTTTAACAGATCACATTCTTTGACTGATGAGAGATCTTATGTTGATACAGTCAGATCTTTCGAGCTCACCTGAACGCTATAGACTCCAGAATGGCTCGGACTAGATGTCTCTTGGTTGTGGATGGTTTTAAGCCCATGAAAGAGGCACAAGCTTTAGGATCATTCAGAGGGGCCTGTAGCACATAAAGAGAGAACGTCTTGAAATTACATGACACCGTTTAAAAATCTCTCGTATTTACAACAAATCCTTGAGATGAACAGCGACTTAAAAACAGTATCACGGATGCACACAAACACACCTGTAAGCCGCTGAAAGAAGGCACAAAATACACGCCGTCTGAGTCGTCCACACTAGTGGTAAATACGAGAGATTTTTAAACAGTGTCATGTAATTTCAACAAATCCTTGAGATGAACAGCGACTTAAAAACAGTATCACGGATGCACACAAACACACAAACACACCTGTAAGCCGCTGAAAGAAGGCACAAAATACACGCCGTCTGAGTCGTCCACACTAGTGGCTATAGCCTCAGTCTCCGTCACATCAGAAAAGAGCTCTGTAAGACAGGCACCAAAGAAATTATGCTACAATAACAGAATTATTTTTCATTAATTTAATCAATCCAAGTTAAAAAAAAATTCTCATAACGGAGTGGAACATGCATCTACTATCTGGAATGTTTTTTTTGTTTTTATGTAGTGAAAAATACATATTCAAGTTAAGAAATGTGTGTAGGCTTGTAAATGTACATTAGTCCTCCTCCTCACCTAAATCCTGGGCCCATTTAATGGCAGCACCTGTTCCAGCGGCATTACCTTCAGCCAGATACACAACATCAGCACCGATCTTCCAGCCCACCAGTGGATAAAGGCCTATTCAGAAAACAGATGATACGGAACGCCATGAAAAAGAGAGATATAAAGAGGGACCAACAAATGGACGCATTACTATCTCGCCACACTAATTCATGATGAGTCATGAGCCGCATCGTGCCCTAACCTGCTGTTTCCAGTGATGTACACTACCGTTCAAAGGTTTGAGGTTGGAAAGTGATTTTTAATGTTTATGAGAGAAGTCTCTTATGTTCACCGAGGCTGCATTTATTTGATCAAAAATATAGTAAAAGCAGTAATATTGTGAAACCTTATGACAATTTAAATGAAGCGTTTTCTATTTTAATATATTTAAAAAAGTAATTTATTCCTGTGATAACAAAGCGATCCTGGGCCCATTTAATGGCAGCACCTGTTCCAGCGGCATTACCTTCAGCCAGATACACAACATCAGCACCGATCTTCCAGCCCACCAGTGGATAAAGGCCTATTCAGAAAACAGATGATACGGAAGATATAAAGAGGGACCAACAAATGGACGCATTACTATCTCGCCACACTAATTCATGATGAGTCATGAGCCGCATCGTGCCCTAACCTGCTGTTTCCAGTGATGTACACTACCGTTCAAAGGTTTGAGGTTGGAAAGTGATTTTTAATGTTTATGAGAGAAGTCTCTTATGTTCACCGAGGCTGCATTTATTTGATCAAAAATATAGTAAAAGCAGTAATATTGTGAAACCTTATGACAATTTAAATGAAGCGTTTTCTATTTTAATATATTTAAAAAAGTAATTTATTCCTGTGATAACAAAGCTGAATTTTCAGCATCATTACTCCAGTCTTCAGTAGGGCTGTCAAAATTTATTTCGAATGTTCGTCGAATTTAAAATAAAAATCCACATCCACAACATTTTTGCATTCGAATTTTAGGTGTGTGTTAAGGAGGCAGCCTTATCAGTGGCGCACGAGATGCGATGACGATATAAGTGTCATTGCATTTGAATGTTTTTGTTAACCTATCCAGTTGAAGCCACTAGATGCGGTGCTGTTGCATTGTTAATTACAAATATTGCGAGAAAAGAGAACATCAATGCGGAGATCTTGTTTACGTCAAAACTGAAACCAAGCCGTTCACACAGAACGCATATTTCGCACATTTTCTAGAGGGACATCTATTACCGTTGCACTCGCATCTCGCACAAAGGAGCCACATATTTAGAAAGCCATGTAAAACTAATGCCAGTTCAACTTTGAAAAAACATACCTCGAGACTTTATGGCGGGATTTTCCCCCATCCCACTGAAACTCGTGTTTTTAAATGAAAAATGTACTGTGAGATTTCGGTCCTTTGTATTAAACTATGCATACATACATGATGCTGTTTTGTTTATAGTTGTTTAAGCAACTTAATTATAATTGGTTTATAAACATTATTTTAAACATTATGCACTTTGAATAAACGTGCATTAGTAATATTTTGCTTGATGCGCCCTCTTGTGGCCTCAGGAGAGAAGCCAAAAGCTTTTCTTCAGCCTAACTGAAATTATGCATTTTAAATTCGAATATAATTATGAATGCTATTTTGACAGCTCTAGTCTTTAGTGTCACATGATCATTCAGAAATCATTCTAATATACTGATTTGCTGCAAAAAAATATTTGTATTATCAATGTTGAAACCAGTTGTGTTGCTTAATTTTTTGTGGAAACCATGATGCTTTGTTTCAGGATTCTTTGATAAATAAACAAAAGAACAGCATTTATTTAAAAAAGAGAAATCTTTTGTAACAATATAAGTCTTCACCATCACCTTTGATCAATTTAATGCATCATTGTTGAATAGAATATATGTATATATATATATATGCAAAAAAATATTTGTATTATCAATGTTGAAACCAGTTGTGTTGCTTAATTTTTTGTGGAAACCATGATGCTTTGTTTCAGGATTCTTTGATAAATAAACAAAAGAACAGCATTTATTTAAAAAAGAGAAATCTTTTGTAACAATATAAGTCTTCACCATCACCTTTGATCAATTTAATGCATCATTGTTGAATAGAATATATGTATATATATATATATAAAAATAAAAGAAAGATCACTTTGAATGGTAGTGTAAACTAAAAGCCACACAACTTTTGATTTCATGTGGTCTAAAATGCTGTTTAGTTGGCTTAGATTATTAGTTCGAGTGGTTTAGTAGCGTCTTTCATTTCAACTGAATTCCAGTTTAATACTGTGAAAAGCTTAATTGGTAAGATAAGATCAGCACTGGAATGTCATACCAGCTACAGACGTGTGTGGTTTGTTTCCTGTATTGATGTCCATGAAGGTCCCTGTGCCCATAGTAATTTTCACATCACCAATGTCAAAACAGCATTCTCCAAACATGGCTGCTTGTTGGTCCGCCATCTGTGAAAAAGACAGGTTGTGGCACCAAAGATAAAATCAAGCACACACACATTTTTAAAACTGCATGACAATATTTATACTCACAACAGACATGATTGGGATGGGCACCCCGAATATGGATGGATCACATGTGCCAAATTTATGACTAAATATGAGAAAAGAGAGCATTAATTGTTTAGTCAAAAGAGGACTAGATAGAATTCTGGAAATATCAGAGCAATTCAGGGTGCATGAGTACCTGGTGTTCTGCACCCTGGGGAGGATGGACAGAGGTATAGAGAGAAGTGAGCAAACAAATCCACTCCAGCACATCTGATGATCACACAAACACACTATGAGCACAGACAGAATCCTATGAACAAGCACTACTTACAGAAGCACATTCTAAGACACTGTATGGATAAAAGATACAAGAACACACAAACACGAGAAGACTTAAAAAGATAACTTTTTTTAATCCACTCAATGTTGACCCAAACCTTTATGCTTAAACTTTTTGATTCACACAAACGTTTGACATCCAAAAAATTGTTTCTCAAGAAAAATCCTGTGAAATATTTTGACATGAAAGAAACTAAATGTTTTTACTGTTTTATTTATTTTTGCATTTTACTTTTTGGTATACACAAAAGTTTGGAGTTCATTAGAAACATAAAAAAAAAGAAAAAGAAAGAAGTATCTCATGTTCACCAAGGCTGCATTTATTTGATCAAAAATACAGTAAAAACAGTAATAGTGTGAAATATTATTATTATTTAAAATAACATACCAGAATTGACCCAGAAAATTGAAGGGTTGAAAAATTAAGAGGGATGTGTGTTGTCAGGAAAGCAATTTCAGATGTAGAACAAGTTAATATATTTTTTGAAAATGAAGAAAACCATTTTTGGAATACTGTGCACCAGAAAACCAGGCATGTGCATTCATTTTGAGATGCACTTAGATTTACTTTAAATTGTTATGTGCTATGACAAAGGGGAACAAGTTTTACCCTGTTCCTCAAACAAAGCAATTGCATATTAAAGAACAGCACATTTTCCCCTTTTGTGTCCCATGTTAGAAAGAAAGCCATACAGGTTTGGAACAACATGAGGGTGAGTAAATGTTAACCTCCATTTTTTGGGTGAACTCTCTATTTAACTCTGTTATTAAATGTCTAATCTCTCAATGCACGTGTCTGTACTGAAGTCCACAATCCAAAGGTAATGATCAGATAACAGTAATTTTACAAATATAGTAATTGGACAGTTGTAACTGACCTGATAGGAATCAAATATTGCTGTTGCACTGGCATTAGAGTAATCCGTAGCATGAACCAGGCCTGCAATAAGCAAACAAACAATAAAACACCACAAATTAAAAAAGGTATGCCATGCCAAGCTCAACAACAAGGAATTTTTCCCGGTCTAACGTTCAGATTGTCTCAACCTGCCAACCATTTTTGCAGACCTGTTAAATCATATATAGTAATATATATATATATATATATATATACACACACAGGTGCATCTCAAATTATAATGTCGTGGAAAACTTTTATTTCAGTAATTCAACTCAATTGTGAAACTCGTGTATTAAAATTAAATTCACACAGACTGAAGTAGTTTAAGTCTTTGGTTCTTTGTGACAACCATACATTCATAATTACTGATTGGTTTATAATCAGCATGTGTACATTCAAAAATGTGTACCGTTCAAATGTTTGGGGATTAGTAAGACATTTTTTATTCAGCAAGGATGTATAAAATTGATCAAAAGTGTGCCAAGTTGGAAAATGTGACAATGATAAGTACTGTAAAATCATCACTGTATATATGACTGCTTATGATTATCTACTCATTACACTGGTGTGTGACATTCATTCACCTTTGTCACTTGTTGTGGGCAAATTGCTTTCTAAGAATGTTGTCAGTCAGTGATGTAAGATATCAGATCTGTGGCAAGCTTTTATTGAGCAGATCACTCTAAAGAGCCTACAGATTTAACTGGTTTTATTTCAGCAACCTCTCAAAGGAATCCAGCCAGAATATTATGCACTCAGAGATCTGATTTTCACGGGTCAAATGACTTCTATACATCAGGACAACATTTCTATTTATTTCATAATGAAATACCAACCTTTAGTCAGTTTGTACAGCAGCCAGGTGTCTATGGTCCCAAAATAACAGGAGCCGTCTTCGACTGCCTGCCGCAACTGAGGAGAGAGAAGGTTAGGTTAAATATATCAGTCCTAGAGAAGACAAATGCTGAATGTCACATTTTAACTATTCCTGGTTTACCTGAGGGATATTGTTCAAGGCCCAGACAAGACGCAGTGACACATGCTGGGTGGTAAAAACTACCAGGCTGGCTGCAAGGAACCGCTTCTGTCTGGTGAGGAAGTGCAGCATCTTCATCACTCCGTGTACCGTCTGCCATAAAACATACATGAAAATAAATATGCTTTTAAGCAAAAGTTCACCGAAAAGTGAAAACATGCTGAAAATGTGTTTAAGTCAAGTCAAGTCACCTTTATTTATAAAGTGCTGTTTACAATACAGATTGTGTCAAAGTGTCAAATGTCAAAGGTTGTGTCAGTGTGCTTTAGTCTCAAACAGGAAAATAGTTTGTCAATAATGCAAGAGGACAATAACAAACAGTCAATTTTTTAGTTAAAGTCAGTTCATTGATGATTCAGTGTGTCATCATCCAGTTCAGCTCTCTTCCAATAGTGTCTGTGCAATCAAGCCAACAATACTGCCAGAAACTAAGAGTCCCCAACTAAGCAAGTCAAAGGCGACAGTGGCAAGGAACCAAAACTTCATCGGTGACTGAAATGGAGAAAAAACCTTGGGAGGAACCAAGTTCAGTCGGGGGGCGAGTTCAGGCCAGACAAAACCAGCATGGTGTGGTTTAATTCCAGGCTGCAGCACAGGTCAGATTGTGCAGAGGAATTGTCCATTTACCCTTGAGCCATCCAAGATGTAGATGAGTTTCTCTGAACTGATTTTAATAAATGTAGCATTAAATCGCTTGCTCACTATATTTGTTTAGAAGTGATTTAGACTGTATTGCTTGTAAATGGTGGTTAAACTGGGCATATTTCTGTCCTGATTCATACGAGACGATGTTTTCACTGGAAAAAAACTATATTAATGATAGAGGACTCATATTTTAATTGGAAGCAACAGTTTTAAGTTAAAAATGTATAAATGATGCAACTTGTTTCTTACAAACACGCTGTTTGAACTCTCATTCTGACGGCACCCATTCACTGCAGAGGATCCATGGGTGGACAAATGATGTAATGCTAAATTTCTCCAAATCGGTTATGATGACCAAAAGAAAAAAAAACATCTACATGGGTACATTTTCAGCATTTTTAAAAAATTTTGGTTGAACTATTTCTTTAACTATTCACGTTTGATTAAACCAGCTTACAGTAGACATGACATGAAAAAGCCCTAAGAGGAACTTGAAGAAAAATAAAACACCAGACCACCACCTTCAAGCTTGACCTCTGCCCTCAATGATAAGATACTGAAAACATTTTCCTCTGTTCACAAATAACCAGTTCTATTTGCGACTACATACACAGGGATGTTTGCTCTGCAATACCATAGGTTGTCATTTCTCACACAATCAAAAACATCTTGTACAAACTGACAAGCTTTGTCTCTGCAATTATGGGACAAAAACCAATTAGTGTGAATGGTGCAAGCCATACAACCATTTCCTGACCACACTGGGTTTCAAACATGAAACTCAAACTTGCTACTAAGGAGGGAATTCTGCTGACTCAAACATGAGCACTTTAAGCATGTGTCACAAAGATCCTCACAGGCCAAATATTCTCATCCACATTCCCAGTCAGCACCTAAGACAAATATATCAGCAATCTGTGTTCGAGCAGTCAGAGGGGTTCTCGTTTCATTTGTATTGCTCATATTGGACTTGGAATGAAACACTTATTCATTGATGTACACAATGAATGACAAACACTACAAACTGTCACTGTAAATTGGTATTTATTAACTGTTGAATATTGTATGGGTTAGTAGAACAATTTTATGAACAAATTTTATTTGCGGTAATAAAATTACACTAAAAGTTCAGTAAGGAGTAGGGTTGTGACGGTGAGGAAATTTTCCCACCGGTTAATCGACGTGTGACAACACCGATAATACCGGTATCACCGTGGAGGCAAGGCGTTCCCTCTTTTCCACGCTTTCCTTCGCTTTTAAATAGCTTGTAAAAGCTGTGTGCGCATTTTACTTTCACTTTCAAATAGCGTCAATTCGGCGTCAATTGCTTGAATGCAACAACAAAATAAAACGTCAAACTCACTTTAGCCTATATATAAAACATAGAACTTTTATTAACAAAACAAATAAAAATACACCATGCTATAGGGCAGGCTATGCCTAATATAAAATAACAAATAACTTACATAAAGTTTAAATAGGTATACAAAACTGGAAATAGGCTAAGTAAACATGCATAATATAGAACCAAATAAATAAGAAACGTAGAACGTTTATTAGCAAAACGAGTAAGAAAGCTTGG
>NW_015505646.1:447137-462387 GCF_001515645.1 Sinocyclocheilus grahami
CACTCTTCTTGTCAGTCAGCTCGACTCACTCTCCTCACTGGAGAAATGAAATCTGATCTGTGTGATGCGACTGTCGTTCGGCACGCTACATTGAGCAGCAGCGTTCAGTTTTTAATTGTAGTGCCTGTTCTTTTACTGAACTAAATGATTTTTATTACTATAAAAAATCTAAACGACGGTGGGGGTCAGTGCCACGGTGGGCAAATGACATAACCGGTGTTGCGGCTTAACAACGGTATCACCGTCAACACCGTCTTATCGCCGCAAGCCTAGTAAGGAGTTGGTAAGTTTTTGAAAAGTCTCTTATGTTCACCAAGGCAGAATTTATTTGATCAAAATAAAGTAAGAACAGTAATACCGTTAAATATTATTACAATTAAAAAACTTTTCTATTTATATATATATATATATATATATATATATATATAACAATACTTCAGAAATCATTCTAATATGCTGATTTTGTGCTCAAAAAACATTTCAAAATTGTTCAAAATAGTTATTTTGTGCTCAAAAAACATTTCAAAATTGTTCAGAATAGATATTTTGTGTTCAAAACAATGCCCTTTTTTCAGGATTTTTAATGAATTGAAAGTTCAAAAGAACAGCATTTATTAGAAATGGAAATCTTTTCTATTATTAAAACTTTTGAACAGTAATAATAATGCAATAATGTATGAATTGTGAATGTCAATCCAAGATGTGGTCATTTGGATTATGTTGACTGATCTGTTCCAGTAATTGTCCAATGAGATTCTGACATTCTCTAGTATTTCTGTTCGGATCACGTCTAGACATAAAACACTCCCTAATACAACAGTGTTAATCACAAGGAGAGTCTGAAATGAACAAATATGTTCCAAGATGACATCCACAGCAGCCTCACCTTCATAGTGCAGGACCAGTTCCACGATCTCACCAACTCGGCTGCCCTCAAGTCCTGCCAGGTGATGAAATTATGAAACGGTTTTCCCGTGTTTCTGGGAATGATAACAAAAGAATATATGCCGCCTCAGTCAGTTCACTAAGTTTTCTGCCGAACAATCACAGGATGTAATGTATACGAACCTGTCCCACGTCATGAACGTTGCCCTCTGGGTTGAGATGCCCAGACTTTCCATTTGGCACATCTGTAAGCCTGCATCTAAACCAAAGAGAGAGAAGAGGAGAGGAGTCTTGTCACTATTATAACCTTCATCGGACCTTTAAACTCATGGACCTACATTCATCACAGGGGTTCTCAACCTTTTTGACTCCAAGGCCTCCCTTTGTCCGAGACAATATTTAGAGGCCCTTCTATCTAAACTGATATGCACTCCTGGCACCTCTGTTGCAGTAAATATAACTGATGTCTAAAAAAAAGATTATGTCAGTGTAATGGGTTTTCACATCTTTATATAGCTTTAATTGCATTTCAATTAAGACAATGTTCATATAACTACATTTAAATAATTTTAAGAATTATTGAGGCCCTCCTGGATGTTTGCTAAGCACCTCTAGTGGGCCTCAAACCCTTGGATGAGAACCACTAATATATCAGACAGCACATCAAAATGATTTACAGTAGCCCTGAAAAGTACATTAACACCTTCTCTTACCAAACATCCAGTATGCTGGATTCATGTTTTAGATTCTCTTTCCATACTGCCTTATTTTTTGTGTGTGTTTGTTTGTTAGTTAGTTGGTTGGTTAATATAAAATTACATTCATAAAAGGCAGCAAGTGAAAGTAATGCTATAATATTAAATGCTTTTGTAAAATGCTACTATATTCTTATTTTCGTAGAACAATTTTTGTGTGACTTTTGATGTCCAGTATACTGGACGTTTGGACTGTAAAATTGTAACGTGTCCATATCACACATTAACATATGATAATGTGCAATAATACTAACTTTAATAATGCGTAATCTGCTGTTAATTAGTTTCACTTACTGTGACACTCAACAAAAAAATTATTATAGTAATAAAAATGTATAATTAATAATATTTTATATAATAAACCAGTTAAAAATGCACATGCAGACGTATGGGCTTGATTAATCTGGCAACACCAGTGAAAATACTCAAGATTTAATAAACGTAATTACAATACAATTTATCCCCACAAAACACAGAAAGATTGATTGCAGCTTGCTATTTAATGTGCGATATTTGTTTAACATAATTTGATTGCAAGCAAGCAAGCATGCCACTAGGTTTGATGTTTTGACTTCTGATGCAATGACATTTATAATTTTTTTTAAAAAGTAATTTAAGTGTCCAAAAAGATTTGGGGGGCGTTGTATGCTTAAATAAAGGTGTCTGACCTTGAACTGCTCCTTTGACTACAGTCACAAAGTCTTTCCACAGATCATCAGGGTCAATCTCTACCCATCCAGGCTGAGGATAAAGTAGGGACACCTGTAACAAGGAAGCTGCCATCAGATTTCTCACGCGTGTAAGGCACTGGCACAATCCTGTCAAGTCAGTCCAACAGTCAGCCTGCGGTCATTTACCTTCGCGGAGCAGGACCCCCTGATACTGGCGCTCTTATCGTACACATGGCACCTGATGGAGGTTGTTCCCACATCAACAGAGAGAATGAAAGTCTCTCGTTTGCTGAACCCGTTTCTCTGAGTCCCCATTGCACAATGTGTTCATTCAGAAAGCCGCAAGGATACTTTAGTCACCATGGCTATGAGCATGTCAGGGAGGATCCAAACTTGAGTCAAATGATCCCGTTTTCAACTTTGCTCCGTAGACCTTTGAGTTTCATTCCCCAATAGGCTTGAATGCCAGACCACTGGCAGATTTTTAATCCGTTAAGAAGGCCGATTCAATGTGTTCACATCATTGTTCTGAAGGTGTGTTTTGAATGGACAAATAATAATCTTAAACCTATGTACGTGTGCCCCAAACTTTCCCAAACTCGCGCATGTGACCTCGCGCCCTATTTTAAACATCTAACGTTTACAGTTGCGATTTAAGCCGAAAAACAGGCGCTTATTTTCTACAGTGAGAGATAAAAAGTTACCGAAAACTTGAGGTGGACGGGTCAATCTCAGTACAACCAACAAAATATAGGCGGTCGATTAAGTACAACAGTACAATTCAGCACGTCACACATCAGTCGATAGGTGTGGAGACTTCTTAAAGAGACAGAGCAGCAATTTCAGCCTGCTGACGTCATGTGCACTCGCTGCTAAACAATGGAGCTATTCGGAAAAACAGCCTTTTCACATTCCAGGGTTCTTTAAAAAAAAATAAAAAATTTATTATTGAAGATATAACATTCACAGGGGATACAGTCATAGCAATAAATTACATACACAACCAGAATACAGAAAACAAATATATAAAGAATAATAAAAATGAAATATAAAGAACAAAAACAAAAAATTAAACATCTTTTCTTTCCTTTTTATAAATTGATCATAAATAAATTACAATAAAAAATAACGTAAATGGAAAATTACATATAAAATGTCAACTTCAAAGAATGCACAGGAGGTTTACATTAAAGTCAATATGTTTCCTATCAATACAGTAGTTTTAACAGATTTCTTGTTAAGTGAAGAGCAGAGAGATTCATAAAATAATTTCAAATCAATACAAAAAATCCTAAAATGGGGCATACACTCAGTGAGAGGGGGGGGGTCACATCACAGTGGAGTTAGCTGTCTTAACCGTGGCTTGTGTACTGCAAACACATACCAGCTTCATCACTGTGTCTGTCACGCGACTCTGTTCCCCTTTCGGGCTCTGTCTTTACATTTATTTTGAAAGATGAAGCTCGCGATTATGGTAAGGGGCGTTACATTTCCGACGAGTGCTTGCGGTGTTCGGCCAATCACAATGCACTGGGTCAGCTGGCCAATCAGAGCAGACTGCGCTTGTCGGAAGGAGGGACTTTGTAGAAAACGAAGCGTTTGAGAGAGGCGGGGCATAGAGGACCTACAATAATGTACAGTATTTGAAAAAGAATGTGTTTTTTGAACATTAAAGCATGTCAACATATTCTGTTACACCAAATACACAAAATAATGATCTTTAAAAAAGCATCATATGACCCCTTTAAGATATCATCCAGCTCCTTTGATCCTCATTCCCAAATTAAAAATAGTACATTAATTACCTCAAAACTAAAAAGTTTGTTGTAAGCTGAGAAAACAAGCCAAGACATTTCTTTCCAAAAATCCTTTGCATACTCACATTCAAAAAATAAGTGTGATACTGTTTCCAAATTAGAATTACAGAATGTGCATTACGAAGAGATGTCCAACTTAAATTTTGAGAGTAAAGAATTACAGGGATAGTACATATGAAGAATCTTATAGTAAAGTTCTTTCATCTTGTTAGGTAACAGAAATTTGTTAATACCGGCCCATATTTTAATAGTAGAATGAAAAGGGTCATTTATTTTCCACTTATAAAATGCTTTAGGATGACAGCTAAACTTCTTAATAAGGATTTTTCTAATCCAGAAATTGTTACATTTAACATTAGAAAGCTCCAAACCTCCAATAAATTCCAGGGTTCTTACAAGAGGACATATTCATATTTGGATGAACTTCTAGTCACCTTAATTTTCCTGTAATAGCGGGCAGTCAATTTGTAAATTTGATGGGTCTGGCTTCCGCTCTCATCAGCTTCCAGCTATTTTTATCTGTACAAAACAACTCGTTTTGCTGTTTGATATTGCAAATTGGTGTCTTACCATATTATTTTTATGTATTATCTTAATTATGAACACACTGGTTTGTAGTGCTTCTCTAATATTTTTGTATTATATCTATTTTGTTCTTTTTATTTATTATACAATTAACAAAAGCAAAAAAAAGGCCTCTAATACTAGCTTGCTCTATTCTTTTTTTTTTATTTATTATATAAAAAAAAACATTGCTACGTGTACTGCATTAAGCTAACTGAGACTTGTTATACTAGTTATTGCTTCCATTGTCCTCATTTGTAAGTCGCTTTGGATAAAAGCGTCTGCTAAATGACTAAATGTAATTTAAATGTAGTGCAAACAGTTTTGTCTTTTACTGCACTTTGTTATTCTTCTCGTTATACCCTACAGTGGCTAATGACCTGGAAGTCTCACACATTCACAGAAAATGGCTTACTTCCGCGTTGAAGAATAAGGTGAAAGGAAACTACAACAAATATAACTTTCGTGTCTAAATTTGTTCCAACAGCAAAAAAAAAAAAAAAAAATCCATGATAGCATTTGTAAGACTTTACAAAAGAGAGATTATGGCGGTCAGAAGAGAGACATTTGCCAAATGTTACACTCTAAAAAATGCTGGGTTAAATATAACCCAGCGCTGGGTTAAAAAGGGACAAACCCAGCTATTGGGTTGTTTTGACCCAGTGGTTGGGTTGTTTTGACCCAGCAGTTGGTTTGTTTTGAACCCAAACGCTGGGTCAAAACAGCCCAATAGCTGGGTTTGTCCCTTTTTAACCCAGCACTGGGTTATATTTAACCCAGCATTTTTTAGAGTGTATATACGTTATATACATATTATACGTGGTATACAGTAATTGTTTTAAAAATGAAAAAAAAAAAACACTTTAGATTTATGGTATAAATAACTGTGGGAACGGTCATCACAGTCTGTGAATAGGGTCCATATAAACTGGATCCAATACACAATAATAAATCATAAGGGACTACAGCACCTGCTTGGAGAAAATTGTCAAAAAGTAAAGACGTGTAATATATTTTATGAATTTTGAATGGTTCTCATGGACACTCTGGCACTTTTGTGCAAACATTTGTATATTACTTTATTCTTAATAGAATTATTTAATTATTAGCATTTATGAGCCATGTGCTCCCTTCTGGAATTTTAGAATGTTTGTCTGTTGATTTATGAGCAAATTAAAGTCTGATTAACATTACTGGAAGAGACCATTACATGTTGAAACATGAGTAACAACCATGCTTCAAACATGAACTTAGAAGCTGCAGAATTTTCGCTAATAAGCTGCTCAGACAATCATTGCATTTCTAATAGCAACTTGTTAACATATATTTTCTGGGTTGGCCTTTAAATTGAGGTCACAACTGAACAGTTTTATAAGCCAGGCCATTAGAGACCATATTATTTTTTGCTTGTGTTGGATTTTTAAGGAAATAAAACTATTTCAAAAGAGAGTTCAAAATCATGTCAGCATCATCAAAACACTACTGAGAAGCCATAATAATGATCACAAAATCATAGGCATTATGATAGCAAAATGTTTATTATGATAACAAAATGTTCATTTATAGCACACCATCCTGTTAAGCGGTGCACTCATTTTTTTTTTGTCATTCTGGTTTCAAGTCATTAAATAAACAACTCAAATGGCATTAAAAATAAAAGGGTTTACTTGCGATCTTTTAAAACTTGGACAAAAGAGATCTGGCAGGATACAAATACGCAGAGAAGATGAAAACAAAAAGGGTGCCAGCATAGAAATATTAACAATTGTTATTTATCCATTTGTAAAATGGTGCATATAAAATCCATAGATCTAAATACACAAAATTCATTTTAAAACCACAGAACTCAAACATCTCCCCTAGAAATAAAGGAAGGCTAATACAAAAATAAAACCAATTCGAAATGTTCACAATTTTGTGAAGTTTGTATCCCCTGCCCGACCATGATTAGTCTTATATAGACACACAAACACACAGACATTCAATGATCCACATAGATTACATTTGCTTAAATCAGTGTGCTTCCTGGTTTGGCGAACATAATGAAAAATTCCATAGAATGCTTCCAACAAATCTTTGAGCACAGAACTGGTCTAAATTTGAACCTCTGAAACTAGATCCAAGGGTTCAGTCTGACAGCTTTACTGCTTTCTGAGTAACACCGTGCGATAGCATTATCTCTATCCTTCCGTGCTGGACTGCCACACTGTGCAATAGATAGAAAAAATGGAATGCGAGTACAGATGTTGTATTGCAGCAGCTTGTGCCACATTGTATTACTTCCTTGTGCATAACGTCCTGTCTACAAAACGAATTATTGCACTTTGAATATTAAAATCCAGCATCACAAAATAACCAGTGAACATGATAAAAGCTTAAGGACCTGATTTGGGTCAAAAAAAGGAAAAGAAAAAGAAAGGAAAACGCTGAGGTAAATGTAAAACCCATTTCATGATTCCGTGATCATTTCGGTGCAGTAATCAATATCAATAAAAATGTTTTCCACCACTACCTCCACTCAAAACATGCCAACTAAAACAAATACAAAACTAATTCGATGCCAGTGACAAATACATTGTCTCACCAAGCGTGATCGAATCATGAAGACGGACAACTACATCTTGTTTCATGCTATGAAATGTCGGGTTTTGTCGAGAGATGGACGGTGCAGGAAAATGATTTCAGTCCGTCACTTTAGCAGCCTCGAAATTGACTGCCAGTTTCCGGTGTTTCCGCTTGGAGGCCGAGCCGGGCATGTGAGGATTGGCGTTCGGCCTGGGCGTCTTGGGTGTGGTGGGCGTGTGCTTATCTGCAGGCTCATGGGTGCCGATGGGTGGGGGGGTCTTGGGGGCTGATGCAGGCATTGGGGCAGAAGCAGCCAGTCCACACACTTGCTTTGCCTCTTGGTTCTTGGTTCTGCCTGAAACTCTCTTCTTGGTCACCTAAAGACACAATGGCATGTTATAGCTACAGTGATATATCAGGATAAAGGGGTCAATGACAAATAAGTGTGTCTGTGATATGTATTTTGAATGAGTTTTATAGCAATTTCAAGCAAAGTTCATATTTAACAACATATTTTCATAATAATAACTTTAATAAATCTGTGTTTATATTTATTATTTTCTAAAAAGTTTTTAAGTACAGTTTAAGGCAAATTCATAAATATCATAGAAGTTTCTGGGGAGTTCCACCACATGACTTTTTACAACCTGAACTAATCTTGACTGGTCATAAACAGATCAAACTACCTAACATTTTAAAAGACATTTTGACCTTGATGCACAGTCATGAGTAGTGTTGGGTATCCGATTCCGATTTCGGATACTGCTTATCGATTCCAATTCTTTTCGATTCCTAGTTTTGATTCCAATAAGGAAAAAAAAAAAAAACAGTCAAAACAGTCAAACATTCAGATGTCAAACATATTATTCTGTGTCTTTTTACAAATCATTCTGTTGCAGCTGAATAACATGAGCAAAAATCAGCAGCCCACAGAACACTTAGGCCTACAAGCGGAACTTTTGCCTATGGTTTTAACAAAAATAGCACAGCAAAAACAACTAGACTAATATACATTTCAAACATTCAATTGTTAGAGACAAGTAACTAGTCAGTAATCAAATAGGAACAAACAAATCAGTTAACAATAGCATAAATAAATACAAATGAACAAATTTCAGAAATTGAAATTAGAAGTTTTGAAACACTGCAAAGTTTTTCTATTCATAATAAATAAAATATAGATTAATCCTCATTAAAGTTACGAAAGATATTCAGTCTAGATCAGTGAATGATTTTCTTTTGTTCTTTGATTAACATTAATGACAGGCAGCACGTTTATTTGGCTGCCGTCTCTTTAACACCGAATGCACACGGATCTAAAAATACTGTTACACATGCGTTTTCTTTCTCATCCGTTTACATTCAATATAGATAAAAATCCTGTTTACGAGGATATAATGACTTAATCTGGGCCATATTGGTCACAAAATGTGAAAGAGAAATCAGTTCCAGGTCCGGAACTACTAGAACGGACCCTTTTTGCACTTAAATGGTTTAAAATCACATTAGAATGCGAACGCAGGAATCAGAATGCACACGTATTATCGAATACCCGGTTCTTGGAAATTTGAAACCGGTTCTCATTACCCAACCCTAGTCATGAGGGTCATAGAACTACCCGTTTTTCATGTTTTTTTCTTTCCAGCTGCACCACATGATTTTGCTGATTTTGTTTAATATTTGTGAATTTGTTGAATATTTTAAAATCTCTTCACATTTATTTGTGGCTCAAAATCTATTTATCTGGAAATATACTGAACCGCTTTGAGATGCTGAAAACACTGGATCATGAGCTGCACGTGTGTAATTGATCACAGTGTCACGATTTGTTCTAAAACACGCAGAGTAATGGACTATATTCTTATTTAATAAAAACAGACACTACTGTGTGTATCAACTTGATGTCGGAAATGTGCAGCTAGTACAAGTGTATGGAAAAAAGAGTACTGAAACAAACATTCAAATATTCAGAATCGATATGTATTTTTTTTTTTTAAATCTATATTTTTGACAATATTATTAGGAAGTTCTCACCTGTAGGGGAACAAACTGATTGTGGGATCCGCTGGCTGCTGATGGCACAGGGGCCTGTGCTCCAGGGAAAGTTCCTCTATAGAACGGCTGGCCCTGGTGGGGAAACTGCATCCCCCAATGAAGAGGTCCATAGCCTTGTGGGGGCATCAGAAGACAACCTGTGTAAATAAAACATCAGATCTAGAGTAAAAGTAAAGAACAACTGAATTAGAAGAACAGGATTTGGAGTGTTACAAGCTGTTCGTGTATAGATAAGATCCCTGAAGTTGCAAAGACTAAAGTCTCAAATCCAAAGAGATATTCTTTTATAAAAGTTAAGACTCCTCCACGGCCTCCTAAAACGGCTCGTTCTAACACGCCCCCACGTCTACGTCACTGTGTTGGAAGACTTGCATAACACTGCCCAAATGTTCACGCAAAGAAAGAAGGCGTAACTTTTATTCTCGTTGTAGTATTGTTGTTGCCGCCGCCGTCATGTCGTGAAGGCGCTGTGTGTTTCGTTGTGAAAGCGAAATTACTTTGTTTGGCCTTCCAAAAGAGGACACGACTAGAAATCAGTGGTTAAGTTGTATTTACAACACTGTTCCAGAACACTTCAACCCAAATATTCAGATGTGTGCAGCACATTTTATGGAGAACTGTTTCCTGAACCTGCAGAATAACCTACAATGTGTCTGTGGCACAAAGGCTGTTTCTATAAAGTGGGGCAGTTCCAACTTTGCAAGGACAGTCTGGCGCTTCTGACTCGCAGCCTGTAAGTATGTTTTTATATTTAAAGAATTTGCCACTGATGATTCAAACGCGAGTTTTGAGCAGTGTAGAGTAGCACTTGTTGTTTGTCGTTTCTCCGATCACAAATGCAGACATGGTTTTAGGTTTACTAGGGTTGTGACGGTGAGGAAATTTTCCCACCGGTTAATCGACGCGTGACAACACCGGTAATACCGGTATCCAGAAAACAGACAGTATGACTCAGACCTGCTGGCTGACCAAACATGGAGGGATGAGGCGCAAGTGGCCTCATCTGCTGGACTCCAGGGAATATGGGAGGAGGGAGTGGCAATGAACCCAGTGAGTTCTGCAAAAGACAAGATGATTTCATTTGGCAGTGAACAAGGACTTAACGCATACTAAAATAATTGTAGACTCCACTATTTTCCATTAAGGCACATAATTCATTATATCATGAGAAAAGTCATGTAGTACTATCATATATTGACTTTTTTTTTAACACAAATTGCTGTTACCAATCGTTGAAGGGCAAAGAGAGCAGCTTTCTCTTTAGCTTCAGTTTCAGACTGGCACTGAGGACCGTGAACCAGCAGGCCATTAGACAACTTCACCTGACACATTGTCAGACTCTGTCAGAAAAAGAGAAAACAAGATAGAAAGAGGCGGCGGAAAACATTAGGTCTCATTCACTGAACTACATACAAATGTGTGCTTGAAATCTGTGAATGAACTTCCAATATTCATCAATAACTTATGCCCAAAAATGTATTCTAAATAAATTTTTATTTTTATAAATGTAGGAACTGACACACTGCAGCATGCAGATGTATGTGTCATTCTAAACAGACGCATTAACTGCTGTTCATTCAAATTAAAATGTTTATTGCACCAAATTTTCACACCAAACACTGGTCTAGGTGTGAACAGGCTTTTAGACAGAAATTTTTGTCAGATGTTTGCGTATAGATACGAATAATCCACACAATTATTAGTGAATCAAACCCATTGTTTTATGTCAATTATGACAATATATGGCTTGGCTATTGAGCATTTTATTATTCTTCCTCCAACTTTCTGGTTACAGTTGTTGTAAAGATCTAACCAAATCAAATAAAAAATAGAACTGATTGATGATTGGCTTGCTTTTTTTTGCATATCTATTATGGATGTTCTTTTCTTTCTCATGCTATCTGTAGGCAGCACACTTTACAAATTATTTACATTTCATATTACTAAATAACTATATTTTAGTTTAATCTCATTTGTTGACATTCAGTTGTGGGCATTTTAATGAGCTCCTGTGCATTTACTGTCTACTAAAAACCACAATATTCCAGATTACACAGATGTGGTTGGGGTTTGTGAGATGGACCAACCTGTCTGTTGTAGAGGAAGGCAAATTCTGGAGGTCCCATCCCAAGCCCCATGCATACTCGCCCGAGTTCAGTGGCCATGCTGAGCAGGAGGGGTGGCTGGCCAGCCAGAGGAGGAGGATGAGGAGTCGCTGCTGGCACATCAGTCTGAGGAGTATTTATACGAGCAGCTGAGAGACAGAGAACACCAATAATTATTCACTGTGCACATCTCAGGTTTGAGAATTAATCATCTAGCCAACAAAGTAAAGTTCCACAGCCTGAAATCTGACCAGACTGATTCTGGTTCTGATTTTACACATTGCAGTACCTAGTTTTTTACTGGAGCGTCTCTTGCTCTGCTGTTGAACACTGGGGTTTGCTGAATCCTGGCCACCAGTGCAATCAGCGGCACTTGGTCCAGAGTCAATCTTCAACATTTCTTTCAATACCAGAGTTCCCTTCTGCTCAAAGACAAAAAAAATATATATACTTGAAACATTCAAAAGACATTTAAATAACCATACTTTTTCACTCTTTTGTGCTGTGGATTCGGGAACCATGGATTACACACCATTGCAAAGGACTGTGGGGAAAGAGGCTCTCCTGATTGGTTCTTGGGCTCTGTAGGTGGATGATCCTGGACATGCTCAGAATCCTTTGAGATCTTCAGATTGGCTATAAGCTCCTCAAATTCTGTAGATGCCTGTAAACAAATCAATAAATAAATGTAAATAAAAACAATATTATACTAATTATAGAAAAATCTGGCAATTATTATTTTTAGGTAATGATTTATATTCAGAAATCATTGCACATGACTCATGAGAAATAGTGAAAAGTGGAATATTTATTTTAGATGTTTATTTATTGTAAATTGGCACAGGCATATCAATCTACCTTCTGACTTGCAGTGATCCGTATAGTCACGCAGTTGGTTTTATTTAGATATGAGTTGAATAGGAAGCCAAGAACGGATAATGGTTGTCCTGGTTTGTTCAGGTTTATTTGTAGCTTTTATCTTTCCAAAATACTGGTTGATATACAAGATGTTTTCAAGCAAATATACAAGGTCCTTAAAGGTATAGATCATCCAGAAAATGAAAAATCTGCCAGAATTTCCTCACCCTTAAAGGGATAGTTTACCTTCAGTTGTTGGTCACCATTGACTTCCATAATATGGAAAAAAAAAAAAAAAACACTATGCAATGCAAGTCCAGGGGGACCAGCAACTGAAGGTGAACTATCCCTTTAAGTTGTTCCAAACATGTATGAGTTTCTTTTATCTGTTAAATCTGTCTTTTGTGTTCTGCAAAGTAAGTAATAGGTTTGGAACAACTTGAGGGTGAGAAATGATGACAGAATTTTAAGAATTTTAATTTCTTCACCCGCAATGTCATTCCAAACCTATATGACTTTGTTCTGCAGACCACAAAAGTAGATATTTTTAAGAACGTTGGAATGAAAAAACCCTCAGACATTTTTCAAAGCATCTTATTTTGTGTTCCACAGAAGAAAGTTTTGGAATGACAAAAGGAACAGTAAATTAGGACAATTTTCATTTTTGGGTAAACCATCCCTTTAACATTCCACACACAAACCACAAACCTTATTTGAAGGCCCTTGTACGAAAGCCATATTCACATCCTCATTTCTCTTCAGAAGTCTAATATTGCCACCTGAGGCCTGAAAAATCAATAAACACTTATTAAAGGGGTCCTATTATGTTTTTTCACTTTTTCAACTTTAGTTAGTCTGTAATGTTTCTGTTTGAGCATAAAAAAGATCTGCAAATTTACAAAGTTCAAAGTCCACTTCAAAATCACTTTTCAAAAAATGTTTGGACTACAACGCATATTTTCCGGGATTTGTGATATCACAAATATAGACCTGGTTGAGCTGCACTAGAGAAGGCAACGAGTGTTATCACTATGTCAGAGACACGCTAGCTTTCCCAAGGCAGACGAACTTAGAGTGGTTACAATCATCCGGGTTTAAATTGCGCTCAAATTGATTTGATTTTGACGCAATATTTACACTGAAGCTCGCAGGCGGCTATGGTAAGGAGCGTGACATTTCCCGACCAGGTGCCGAGTGGTGCCAATCACAACACACACTGGCCCAGCTAACCAATCACAGCACATTTCGTATTTCAGAAGTCTTCAATTGATACAGGAACTATTCGAGCGGTTCATGCGTAAAATATGTGAAAAATAATGTGTTTTTCGAACAACCTAGTATGAGAGCCTGTTCTAGTGCACCCCCAAAACAAAATCAAGACTTTGTAAAACAGCATAATAGGACCCCTTTAAGCATTTAGTATAACATAAAAGAGAAAGCTAATAAAGAAAACCTGATATTAGAATATAAACTACTATATAAATGTAAAAGGTAATTTTATTGTATAACTAATGACAGTGATCAAATGCTGGGGCTTGACAGCTGAATTATACAGTGCAGTGGTGTATGAAATATGAAAACATACAAGTTTGCTGGATGGGTAGTTGCCTTGGCTTTGTTTACTTTGTCCCTCCAGCTGGTGCTGATGTGGCATCGGTCCACTGCTTCTCCCAGCCTGTCAAAAACAACACCAGGTAAACATCATATGTGACCCTGGACCACAAAACCAGTCTTAAGTCGCTGGGGTATATTTGTAGCAATAGCCAAAAATACATTGTATGGGTCAAAATTATAGATTTTTCTTTTATGCCAAAAATCAGGATATTAAAGGGGTCATATGATGCGATTTCAATTTTTCCTTTCTCTTTGGAGTGTTACAAGCTCTTGGTGCATAAAGAAGATCTGTAAAGTTGCAAAGACTAAAGTCTCAAGTATAACATAAAAGAGAAAGCTAATAAAGAAAACCTGATATTAGAATATAAACTACTATATAAATGTAAATGTAAAAGGTAATTTTATTGTATAACTAATGACAGTGATCAAATGCTGGGGCTTGACAGCTGAATTATACAGTGCAGTGGTGTATGAAATATGAAAACATACAAGTTTGCTGGATGGGTAGTTGCCTTGGCTTTGTTTACTTTGTCCCTCCAGCTGGTGCTGATGTGGCATCGGTCCACTGCTTCTCCCAGCCTGTCAAAAACAACACCAGGTAAACATCATATGTGACCCTGGACCACAAAACCAGTCTTAAGTCGCTGGGGTATATTTGTAGCAATAGCCAAAAATACATTGTATGGGTCAAAATTATAGATTTTTCTTTTATGCCAAAAATCAGGATATTAAAGGGGTCATATGATGCGATTTCAATTTTTCCTTTCTCTTTGGAGTGTTACAAGCTCTTGGTGCATAAAGAAGATCTGTAAAGTTGCAAAGACTAAAGTCTCAAATCCAAAGAAATATTCTTTATAAAAGTTAAGAGTCAGCCACGCCTACCTAAAAAGGCTCGTTCTAACACGCCCCCACATGTCTACATCACTATGTGGGAAGATTTGCATAACGCCGCACAAATGTTCACGCAAAGAAAGAAGGCGTAACTTTAATTCTTGCTGTTGCCGCCACTACCATGTTGTGGAGTCGCTGTGAAAGCGAAACTACTTTGTTTGGCCTTCCAAAAGAGGACACGACTAGAAATCAGTGGTTAAGTTGTATTTACAACAATGTTCAAGAACAGTTCAACCCAGATATTCAGATGTGTGCTGCGCATTTTATGGAGAATGAGTCCTGAACCATTAGCCTAATGCGTCTGTGGCACAAAGGCTGTTTCTATAAAGTTGGGCAGTTCCAACTTTGCAAGGAAGGACAGTCTGGCGCTTCTGACTCACAGCCTGTAAGTATGTTTTTTTTTATTTAAATAATTTGCCACTGATGATTCAAACGCGAGTTTTGAGCAGTGTAGAGTAGGCTTGTTGTTT
>NW_015505646.1:462403-492105 GCF_001515645.1 Sinocyclocheilus grahami
TTATTTATTCAGCTTTCAGAATATGTATAAATCTCAATTTCGAAAAATTTACCCTTATGACTGGTTTTGTGGTCCAGGGTCACATATACTACATATAACAACCAGTGATATTTTAGCATCATTACTGTACTCTTTTAGTATTTATTAATATTTTGAATTAGTTTATATTTTTACATTTTCATTTGAGTTAAGTTTTAGTAATTTTGTTGTTTAGTCTTCCGTTAGTCTTGTTTTGTTTTCAATTTTACTCAATTTAGTACTTAAACTTTAAACACAAATTTTCCTTTTGCACCTAACTGAAATAAAATAACCTACATTTCTTTCTACGTCTATTTTATTTTTGATGACAAAAACGTTTTTATTTTTTATTTAGTTAATGACAATAACACTGATCACGAGCACACAGAGTAAGAGGGAGTACTCACCTTATTTTGCCAGTGAGCCGGTGGTTTCTGGGGCATTCCTGAACTCTGAAGGTTCCTTTGACCTCATGATTCTCATTTGCTCTGACATGCACTGTGAGCTGTAAGGTCTTATATAGACAGGTGTGTGGCTTTCCTAATCAAGTCCAATCAGTATAATCAAACACAGCTGGACTCAAATGAAGGTGTAGAACCATCTCAAGGATGATCAGAAGAAATGGACAGCACCTGAGTTAAATATATGAGTGTCACAGCAAAGGGTCTGAATACTTAGGACCATGTGATATTTCAGTTTTTCTTTTTTAATAAATCTGCAAAAATGTCAACAATTCTGTGTTTTTCTGTCAATATGGGGTGCTGTGTGTACATTAATGAGGAAAAAAAATGAACTTAAATGATTTTCGCAAATGGCTGCAATATAACAAAGAGTGAAAAATTTAAGGGGGTCTGAATACTTTCCGTACCCACTGTATATATAAAACAATGTCTAAAATGAAAAGTTATTTGAAATATTAAAAGTAGACACTTTACTTGCATTTAATATGCTTTCTATGAATATAAAATCATTTTTGTAAAATTTATTTGTTGCGGACACCAAAATGTGACATCAATCTAAAGTAAATCTAGCCTTACGTCATTAAAAATCTATTCATATGAATCCACTGAAAAGTACAGAGTCCTAGACGAGTTAAGTCATCACAGTCCTGTTCTAAAGTCCATAATCACTGCTTCAGAGATATTGGACTCTAGCACAAGGAGTGTAAAGTAGGATATTTTATGACCTATTTGCTAGTGGGGTATCAGTAGAGTCGTTGGGGGCCTGGTTATGAGGGATGAATGCGTGTCCATTACCTGCGTAGGTATAAACGGTGAGCATGGCGAGTGGTTCAGGCCTCCCAGCTGGCTCTTGTGTGTGAAATGGGATGAGGATGAGGGCTGGGGTTTGACGATGGCAGTGAGTTTGTGAGCGCCATGCTCCTTTCTGCTGCCGTGGCTCAGGTTGATTAAGGCACTGGGGGGCAGTCGATAGCCACGCCCAGGAGAGCACCTGCACACAGAACAGATGCATTTAGAACACTGTCTGAAACTCACATACACTACAGTTTAAAAGTTTGGTGTTGGTAAGACTTTTTAATGGTTTTGAACAAAACATAGTAAAAACCGCAATGCTGTGCAATATTATAAAAATTTAAAAGTTAAACTGTTTAAATATATATATATATATATATTTAAATGTAATATATTTCTGTGATGATAAAGCTGAATTTTCAGCAGTCATTACTCCAGTCTTGATGTCACATGATCCTTCAGAAATTATTCTAATATACTGATTTGGTGCTGAAGAAACTATTATTATTATTATAAATGTTGAAAACAGTTGTGCTGCTTAAAAATGTTATGGCAACCGTGATACATTTTTTAACATAACATATATATATATATATATAACATCATAAATGTCTTTACTGTTACTTTTCTAACAATTTAACGTGTCCATGCTGAATACAAATATTATTTCTAAACTTTGCATCATCCATTGAGAGAAAGAACTTCTGCACCTGACAGTGAGTCCTCCAGCAAACTCCTCATCAAACAGCACTTCATACAGAACCTCAGCCTCACGTTCAGCTGATGGAACAGGAAAGACAAAGAATGAAGGACAAAACGAGATGCAGAAGGATGCAAGAAAGTTTGTGTTGGGTAGGGATGTAACGTTATGAACATTTCTCATCACGATTATAGTGACCAAAATGATCACGGTTATCCGTATTATCACCGTATTGTTAAAATGTGCTGGAAATGTTCAAAAAGTACATAAATCACTTCAAGTTTTATATTTAAAATCAACAAACAAATAAAATGATTTTTGTTTGCATAATCATTAAAACAATAACATTACCACCGTTTAACTAATAGCATGTTCAACTATCTAATGTAAATGTTCAAATAAAGCTTTGAAAAAGTTTCATAAAAAGGTAAACCTCACATTTCAGTCTTTAACTAAAAAAAAGGGTTAAGTCAAAATAATAATTGATTCATTCAATTCATGTAATTGATACTTCATGTAATTAATTAATTCATGTATTCATTTGTATAATTCCCGATTTATGTTTCTGCCGGTGGCCGCCCAATTGTGAAGTGAAACACACGGACTGCAAATATATTAGTTACCAAATAATACACACATTCTTTCTATGAAGTGATTAAATAAATACCTGTTTATAATAAGCACTTATTCGCGTGTAAACAGGACAAAGTTTGAGGTAATATCTATACGCAATATCTGATCAACGCAGAGCCATGATCACTATATATATATATGGGAGAGCAAGCCCGCTACAAGCCGAGAAATTCGTGCTGGCACCCTCTCGTATTAAAATAATGCACTCTTGACATTTGCCATTAAAATAACCCAAAAACAGCTTCAAATGAACTATGAAAACGAGAATAAAGCCGTAAAAGCTGCAATCCATTTCTTATTGGTTAAAATGAACGGAGACTATCTCGTGTTTTTCCGTGGGTGCTCAGGGATCGGCGCCTATGCCCTTAGCACTCTTTTAAAACCTCCTAGCTTTTCTGCAGTCTTTTCACACAAAACAAAACTATTCTGCATGCTGTGCGCACATGAGATTGTTAATTAAAACTGTGCTTTATGCTACAGTATTTATTTATCATCAGTTGTTCAAATCACGGTAATCGAATACGGTTATAATGATAATTAAAATACGAAACGGTAATACCGTATTGACCCGAATATAAGACGATGTTTATTCTTGGAAATACATCTGAAAAAACGCGGTCGTCTTATATTCAGGCTCTAGACTTTGACATGTCAAAAATACACCCACAACAACAGGTGGCGCCAAATGCGCATAAAATGAGTGTGCCATGAAATACGTAAATGCGTGTTGTAAAGATCGCGACCAAACTCCCTTTGTGATTTTAAAGCGTAACACAATACCCAGATTTGAAGACTGCAGTAAGATTTAACTTCTACTGTTAATAAGATTTTGGTAGGCTACTATTAGATGGATAGCCTAAATGTCCTAATTCAGATGGGCTACCGGTTTTGTTTTTTTAATGGTATATCAAAAAGTGTATTAAAAAAAAAAAAATTTGATTGTTGGTACAGTTTACCAGTTTTTACCATACTTTCAAAACAAAAATTAAAATAGGAAAAATATGCAATATGAAAATAATTGAAGACAAAATGTGTTTTACTGAGAAAAAAAAAACAAGATTTGGTTTTTAAGAAGCCTTTTTCCAAAAGGTGCATCTGGAAAAAGGTGGGTCGTCTTATAATCAGGGTCGTCTTATATTCGGGCCAATACGGTACTAACCGTGGGGAATTTTATCATGATTTATCGTCAAATCGGTAATCGTTACATCCCTAGCGTTGGGTTTACACTTTTACCTCCTTTGATACCAATGATGGTTCCTCGAAGGCCGAGTGGAACAGAGAAGCTTTCTCGCACATTGACCACACGGTCAAACAGATGATACTCTGCGTCAGGATCTGGAACAACACCGTGCTGCTGCTCCAAAGGCTGTAGACACAGACACATATTGCAAATGTTCTCTCTCTCTGTCTATATGCATATAAATAACACAAACACATATAATATACTATATAAACACTGACAAACACATACCCTAAAAAGCAAGTGGGGCTTCACAGTGACCCGTACTTTCGTGTTCATCTTCTTTGCCTGTGACCCAGAGAGATCAACACATCATCAACAGAAAGACAGGAACAACTACTGGGATTGTTGAGGTTTGGATGTGATCATCACCTTCGTTTTCTCCAGCTCTTCTTCAATCTTTTCCACAATGCCAGTGTCCAGGATCTGCAGATCACATGAAGCTCGGGAGCAGGAACTGACTGGATGGTTTTTCAGCCAGCCCTGGATCTCCTGGACCCTTTCAGCACTATTTAAAGCATCGCAATGATAAACGGTCACTATTATAAAGTCTGGCACGCTGAAAATATATTGCCTTCTGATAATAAAGTAATATTACAAAAGGATATGCATTCTACGTACTAATGCTTGTCTAAAACGGATTCAAAACACACCCATTCTCATCTTCTCCTGGCCAGATGTCATCTTCATAAAAGACGTCATCGTGACTGTTCCGTGCTACAAAGTCAAACAGCTCTGAAAATCTGAGAGACAAGGACAAAATTGTTTTTCAAATATCTGCACAACCACAGGTACAACCGCAAGCACGCACACAAACGCCAACACAAATACACACCTCTCCAAGTATTCAGCTAAGAGTTCCTCTACAGCAGCCGAGTAGAGCCACTCTTTCTCCGTTCTCTTGGTGTAGCCAGGAACTTCCTCATTCTTCTTGTTGAACTTGAGATTAAGGCCCACATTGGCTTTCTGCTCTCCATGAGGACTGAACAGAGCAAGATTAATTTAAAAGTCAATCAAAAAAAATTAATATTGTTCATTAATGAAAAAATGTATACTGTTAAACAATCAAACCCAAATTCTGTGGATAAACCAATATTAAAAGTATGGCCTATACTGATAATTATTTTTAATGTTATGACCGATAATGACAAATTATTGATAATAAAATGCAATACTATATTGTCTGAATGAATTAAAAATCAAACATTAAAAACTAAAATAATTTTAAACGCTGCAAGTGAATTTAGGCATCAAACATTATAATGTACAGTAAGAATTTAACAGCTTTATTAAATTCTTAGTGTTTTTAAAGATTAACTTTAAGTGGGGGTAAGATGATGGCAAAAGTAATCTAAATGTAAAACTAGGGGACGTGAGCTGTACAATGAAATATCCAAAATTGACCGATACCAGTATATAAAAAAAGAAGAAGACAAAAAAAAAACAATTCTAATATCAGACAATAACTGTTCTGATCCTGGTATATTGTGCATCCCTGTGAAATTTATCATGATTTTAGATGGATAACTAATCCTAGATGACCATACATAACATTGTTGCAGAATAAAAAAAATACAATGCGTTTAAATAAAAATAATGACAGTAAACCCAATATAAAAAATAAAAAACGAAAACTTTTACAAATACTTTTGCAAGGCACTGTATAGGGAGTACACTGATAGTATGAAATAAATCATATATAAACTAAACAAAGCATGCATTGTTTTATTCAAAACTTGAATTCCACTGACTTTTTCTTGGATCCTCTTCCAATGAAGATGCTACCGGAGAACCGTGAGACGAGGTAGCTGATGATACCAAGGCGGGAGGCAAGCACGTACCCGGGACTGTACTTCACAGAGTATTTCTGAACAAAAACAAAAGACTATTGGTAAAATCTGAAAACAGTGAAAACAAGAAAACTGAAGAAAAAACAAACCAGTCAAACATTGTATAGTGCAATGTATACTGGGCACAGGCTTCTTGACAGACTCAAGACTTACATGCTGGTTCTGCATTAAGGCATCAAGCTGGGGTTCACACGGTACAGAGAAGACCACTCTGACCCGCCCCTCATTGATGACATCACTAGAATCTTGCACCTAAGAAAACAGAAAAAAATCCTTCATAACTGGCATTTAACTATTGGAGCTGGTCTGGAGAGCACAAAAACCAGTACGTACATCTCCCATTGCACTGTAATATGGGTTTCCAACCATAAAGACAACGGTTCCTGGGGGAAACAGCTCCTCCAGTGTCTTGAAGCGTGCCAACGATGAATCAAAAGCTTTGATATCCTGAAGTGAAAAAAACAACAACATGATGCTTAAATCATCTGAACAACTTCAAATTTTTCCCAAGAAACAGGATCTTGGTTAGAATTCCTGTTTACATTTGGGCTGGTGTGATTACTTACCTTCACAATAGTCTGGTATGGAAAGGGCAGGACCTGTTTGGCAAACTGCTTTTCCAAATGGACCTTTCCGCTCTGAACAATGACATACTTCCTGCCTGTCAGCAGCTGGGCGTATACCACAACATCGGTCTCATTGATCACAATGCCTTTGCGCTTGCTGAAGCTGAAATGCAGATAAAGTAATATTTTACATACGGACACACAAACTATCATACATACTCAACTTGGCAGAATTTAAAAATATGCAAAGCTTTCTATTCTCTGAACATGCATAGCTAAGATTAAGGATTGATGAAAAATGAGTTTATATCGTACAGATACTAGAACCTATAGGCATAAAGTATGGTCAAATTTGCAGCTTATTCCAAACAAAAAGCACCCACTTTGACAGGAAGAGACTGTGCAATTGACCACAGCGACCATTCATTACATCACAATGAAACAAAAACCTCTGCCACACTGAAAAACCTCACTCATGCAAGTCACGTATCAGACTCAGATAATCACATTGCAGCTTACGATTTGACGAGTGCTTTTTTGGGTCCAACACATCAGACAATCAGAGACTGAATCAGTTTTGTCTTCTTGATACAATTATTACAAATGACAAATAATGTGAATAAAAAGGGCAGCATACTGCTCTGAGAGGCCTTGCACTTCTTTGACCCACTCCTTCTGCTCTTTATCAGTCAGATGGGTGACTTTAGTAGGCGGTGGTGTGTCACCCAGATACAACACCTGTGATGGTTCTTCTAAAGAAAACCTGCAGAGTAAGAAGTGAGACACAATTAACAGACTAAAAGAGAGAGTTTGAGTGAGCTACATAACTCCATATGGCAGCAAATAATTTAGAAATATCAATAAAACAAACAAACTAACTTTATTTCTCCATTTGAAACAGCTACAACTCGAGCTTCCATCAAATGGGGCCAGTTCACAAACAAAGACTTTCCAAGAACCAGCGCTGCGACATCTTCCATCTGCAATGCAGAGACACACGTATTACCACATTACCATAAAACATCATACATTGAAAATAAGGTTTCAGCAGGTTTTATAAAGAACCTTTTAAGACCAAGTTTAAAAAAAAAAGGAATAAATTGAAGGGAACACAATCTGTCAATATAGTCCCCGCTCCCAAACAATAGAATATAGAAAATAACTTTTACTTTACCTTCTGATCACACTGCCCAAAAAAAAAAAAAAAAAAAAAAAAAAAAAAAAAACAAAAATAAAGAACCTTTTAAGACCAAGTTTAAAAAAAAAAGGAATAAATTGAAGGGAACACAATCTGTCAATATAGTCCCCGCTCCCAAACAATAGAATATAGAAAATAACTTTTACTTTACCTTCTGATCACACTGCCCAAAAAAAAAAAAAAAAAAAAAAAAAAAAAAAAACAAAAAAGGTTTTCCAGGGAAAATGTCTAAATAAGGAACAACTACTGGGATTGTTGAGGTTTGGATGTGATCATCACCTTCGTTTTCTCCAGCTCTTCTTCAATCTTTTCCACAATGCCAGTGTCCAGGATCTGCAGATCACATGAAGCTCGGGAGCAGGAACTGACTGGATGGTTTTTCAGCCAGCCCTGGATCTCCTGGACCCTTTCAGCACTATTTAAAGCATCGCAATGATAAACGGTCACTATTATAAAGTCTGGCACGCTGAAAATATATTGCCTTCTGATAATAAAGTAATATTACAAAAGGATATGCATTCTACGTACTAATGCTTGTCTAAAACGGATTCAAAACACACCCATTCTCATCTTCTCCTGGCCAGATGTCATCTTCATAAAAGACGTCATCGTGACTGTTCCGTGCTACAAAGTCAAACAGCTCTGAAAATCTGAGAGACAAGGACAAAATTGTTTTTCAAATATCTGCACAACCACAGGTACAACCGCAAGCACGCACACAAACGCCAACACAAATACACACCTCTCTAAGTATTCAGCTAAGAGTTCCTCTACAGCAGCCGAGTAGAGCCACTCTTTCTCCGTTCTCTTGGTGTAGCCAGGAACTTCCTCATTCTTCTTGTTGAACTTGAGATTAAGGCCCACATTGGCTTTCTGCTCTCCATGAGGACTGAACAGAGCAAGATTAATTTAAAAGTCAATCAAAAAAAATTAATATTGTTCATTAATGAAAAAATGTATACTGTTAAACAATCAAACCCAAATTCTGTGGATAAACCAATATTAAAAGTATGGCCTATACTGATAATTATTTTTAATGTTATGACCGATAATGACAAATTATTGATAATAAAATGCAATACTATATTGTCTGAATGAATTAAAAATCAAACATTAAAAACTAAAATCATTTTAAACGCTGCAAGTGAATTTAGGCATCAAACATTATAATGTACAGTAAGAATTTAACAGCTTTATTAAATTCTTAGTGTTTTTAAAGATTAACTTTAAGTGGGGGTAAGATGATGGCAAAAGTAATCTAAATGTAAAACTAGGGGACGTGAGCTGTACAATGAAATATCCAAAATTGACCGATACCAGTATATAAAAAAAGAAGAAGACAAAAAAAAAACAATTCTAATATCAGACAATAACTGTTCTGATCCTGGTATATTGTGCATCCCTGTGAAATTTATCATGATTTTAGATGGATAACTAATCCTAGATGACCATACATAACATTGTTGCAGAATAAAAAAAATACAATGCGTTTAAATAAAAATAATGACAGTAAACCCAATATAAAAAATAAAAAACGAAAACTTTTACAAATACTTTTGCAAGGCACTGTATAGGGAGTACACTGATAGTATGAAATAAATCATATATAAACTAAACAAAGCATGCATTGTTTTATTCAAAACTTGAATTCCACTGACTTTTTCTTGGATCCTCTTCCAATGAAGATGCTACCGGAGAACCGTGAGACGAGGTAGCTGATGATACCAAGGCGGGAGGCAAGCACGTACCCGGGACTGTACTTCACAGAGTATTTCTGAACAAAAACAAAAGACTATTGGTAAAATCTGAAAACAGTGAAAACAAGAAAACTGAAGAAAAAACAAACCAGTCAAACATTGTATAGTGCAATGTATACTGGGCACAGGCTTCTTGACAGACTCAAGACTTACATGCTGGTTCTGCATTAAGGCATCAAGCTGGGGTTCACACGGTACAGAGAAGACCACTCTGACCCGCCCCTCATTGATGACATCACTAGAATCTTGCACCTAAGAAAACAGAAAAAAATCCTTCATAACTGGCATTTAACTATTGGAGCTGGTCTGGAGAGCACAAAAACCAGTACGTACATCTCCCATTGCACTGTAATATGGGTTTCCAACCATAAAGACAACGGTTCCTGGGGGAAACAGCTCCTCCAGTGTCTTGAAGCGTGCCAACGATGAATCAAAAGCTTTGATATCCTGAAGTGAAAAAAACAACAACATGATGCTTAAATCATCTGAACAACTTCAAATTTTTCCCAAGAAACAGGATCTTGGTTAGAATTCCTGTTTACATTTGGGCTGGTGTGATTACTTACCTTCACAATAGTCTGGTATGGAAAGGGCAGGACCTGTTTGGCAAACTGCTTTTCCAAATGGACCTTTCCGCTCTGAACAATGACATACTTCCTGCCTGTCAGCAGCTGGGCGTATACCACAACATCGGTCTCATTGATCACAATGCCTTTGCGCTTGCTGAAGCTGAAATGCAGATAAAGTAATATTTTACATACGGACACACAAACTATCATACATACTCAACTTGGCAGAATTTAAAAATATGCAAAGCTTTCTATTCTCTGAACATGCATAGCTAAGATTAAGGATTGATGAAAAATGAGTTTATATCGTACAGATACTAGAACCTATAGGCATAAAGTATGGTCAAATTTGCAGCTTATTCCAAACAAAAAGCACCCACTTTGACAGGAAGAGACTGTGCAATTGACCACAGCGACCATTCATTACATCACAATGAAACAAAAACCTCTGCCACACTGAAAAACCTCACTCATGCAAGTCACGTATCAGACTCAGATAATCACATTGCAGCTTACGATTTGACGAGTGCTTTTTTGGGTCCAACACATCAGACAATCAGAGACTGAATCAGTTTTGTCTTCTTGATACAATTATTACAAATGACAAATAATGTGAATAAAAAGGGCAGCATACTGCTCTGAGAGGCCTTGCACTTCTTTGACCCACTCCTTCTGCTCTTTATCAGTCAGATGGGTGACTTTAGTAGGCGGTGGTGTGTCACCCAGATACAACACCTGTGATGGTTCTTCTAAAGAAAACCTGCAGAGTAAGAAGTGAGACACAATTAACAGACTAAAAGAGAGAGTTTGAGTGAGCTACATAACTCCATATGGCAGCAAATAATTTAGAAATATCAATAAAACAAACAAACTAACTTTATTTCTCCATTTGAAACAGCTACAACTCGAGCTTCCATCAAATGGGGCCAGTTCACAAACAAAGACTTTCCAAGAACCAGCGCTGCGACATCTTCCATCTGCAATGCAGAGACACACGTATTACCACATTACCATAAAACATCATACATTGAAAATAAGGTTTCAGCAGGTTTTATAAAGAACCTTTTAAGACCAAGTTTAAAAAAAAAAGGAATAAATTGAAGGGAACACAATCTGTCAATATAGTCCCCGCTCCCAAACAATAGAATATAGAAAATAACTTTTACTTTACCTTCTGATCACACTGCCCAAAAAAAAAAAAAAAAAAAAAAAAAAAAAAAAAGCCACAAAGGCTTTCCAGTGCAAATGTCTAAATATTCTTCAAATCAAGATATAGTCTACTTAAACCAAAGGGAAAATAAGTTTTCATACCCCACTGACACGTTTGTTTTTGTTTTAAGCATAAAGTGAGTGATTTAGGCCTTTTAAAGACCCGTAGAAACCCTGCAAAATGTAGTTTATTGTCTGAGGTAGTCCTAAAAAGTCATTAAGATGTAACACACAATCAAGTCTACAAGTAAAGCGCCTTTAGTGTGAGGGGACGAACTGCTCACCTGTTCCAGCTCCTGGCTGGCTAAAATCTCCAGTAACATGTTCTCCCCTCTGCTGCTTTGTTGAAACACCATCACTCCAGTTTTCTTCTTATAAAACTGTGTGATAAATACAGAAGGAAAATCGGCATTAACCCTGTATGATCTGATACTGATCCCCATTAATGGGATAATAAGCGATAATCTGCAGACAGGCAGGTTGAGGCTTGCTTACTTTATGACGGATGTGCTGTAAGGTGGGGAAGCCACAGAAATAAAGAGCCCCTCTGTCAGCCTTGTGCACTACATGATCCAGTGATACACGCCAGGCATCCATCGGAACCGGTGTTTGCCTAAAAACAAACACGGTGGATGTTATTTCCCAAAGACAACAAATACATCAAGCGCTGACACTGTTCAGAGCGTACTGATGTGAATGGTAAAGTATACATGTTAATACAAAAGTGACAACATATTAAACTAAAAACATTATTCATTATAAATATCAACAAAATTATAAATAAGTAATAATTAAGAGTTTGTTAATTATAAAGTGAAAAAGTATAAATATAAATACAAAACTGTGATGCTATATCAAAATGAAGGCAAGAAATTATTAAGATATTGTTATTATTATTATTATTATTAATAATAATAATAGTAATAATAATAAAAATAATAAGGAATTAGTAATATTAATTAGAATTCCTAAGTGCCAAGTGTAAAGGTAAACACAAAATTGTAACACCATAATAATATCTTGCCTTCATTTTAGTAAGATATTCTTATTAATAATATTAAATAAAAAATAATTAGTAATATTAATTAGAATTTATCTGATAATTATAAAGTGCCAAGTGTAAAGGTAAACACAGAAATGTGACACCATATTAAAATGAAGGTACGATATTTTTAACAACAATAAAAACAAAGAATAAGCAGAAATAATAATAATTACATTTATCTGTAAGTGTAAAGTGAAAAGTGTTCTATATTAAACTGAGCACATGATTTATCATCATCATCATCAGGTTTGATACCATGTTAACATGTGAGTGGGTGAAATATACTGTGGCATGTAGGACATACCTGACGTGGCAGTGGACGATGTTGGGGAAGAGCTGGGGGAGGGGGGAGTTGTAGACATTGTCCAGCTCTTTATCAAAGCAGTAGACGGCACACTCGGTATGTCTGTTCCTGGCCTTCTCTGGTGGAGTCAGTTTAAGAGTGTAGGGCTCCATAGCAGCTAACAAGCATTTCTGAATGCAAACCCATATCATATCATGAAACTGCACTTCCATCACAGTTGTTATGGTGAAAAACACAGTGAATGCAGATGTTTAAAGCACCTCGTCGATAAACGGGATGAGCACCACGGCTTCCCACTCCTGCTGCTTGCCATTCAGGTCAGTTTTGAAGTCTTGTGGGTAATACTCAACGATGGGTGAGCCCGGTGACGTCATAAGATGCTGTGAAGGACAGAGAGTCAATAAATGAGGGAGAGTTTCTAAGGAACATTGACATGACGGGAACATGAAGCGAGTGTGTCACCTGGTAACACTGTGGAAGAAGGTCTTTGCTGGCTGAAGGCAGGACACCCAAGAGCTGCTGGAACGGCATGAAGGGTTTGCCCAGATCAAATGCCAACGTGAGACTAGAGAGGTTTCTCACATCAGAAAGGAAGGGGGCATAGTGGTACGGATAATACCTGTAGTGATTTGAGAGGAAAGAAAAGTCCTTTGAAACCAACATTACATCAAATCCAACCCAATTGAATTTCTTAATGCATGTTCCTGATACTTTTAAGTAGGACTGCATGATTAATCGTAATAAAGCACGTATTAATATTCATGTGCATTTAGGAATGCAAAATGGGCCAATCACCTTCCCATACTTGTAATGAGAAACACTTGTCAACAAAAGAAGAAGCTTTAAGGTCATAACATAAGCTAGAGATTAAGACTAAGATTTTAAAATAAAATTATATTGTTCCTAAAAAATATATATTTTACAGTGAAATATAAAAATGACTAAAAACAAAATAAGAAATATTAATATTTTCATATTTTATTTAGATGTAATTATTATTACCAACAAACAAGCACAACAAACCTGGATTTTGCTATTTTTAAACAGAAAAAAAAAACATCTCCCAAATCACGCAGCCCTACTTATAAGCACAATTCACTACATTTTTTCACTCTCTCTCTCAGCTCACCAGCTCCAAGACTGAACTCCATGGTAGTAGTAATGCAAGATCCACTGGATCCCCTCCACGTAACATTTAGCCTGATTGGCCAAAAACTCACTGCAAGATGAAATAGGAAAAATTCATCTTCACAGAACTGTTCACTTTAAGACACACAGAGGAAACATGCTTCCATCCTTTCCAAAATTAAAATGAATGGAGACTCACTCAGAGACGACTTCAACGTCCATCTTGGTCATGTAGTAGGTGCGCTTGTATTGTCGAAACTCTGTTTCAAACATGTCATCATCTTCACCGTCTTCCTCTGTGCCTTCTAGTGCATTGTGGACAATATTAAGCCTTATTTAGAAGCTGAAGGCTTTAAAATGTGTTATTGTCTGGTTGTACTTCATTTGAAAGTATGTGCACTTACGGCAGGGCTCTACAGTGCGACCATTTCAGTCGCATTTGCAACTACTGCGTGCGACTATGAAAAAACTTTTAGGAGCACCAGTGCGACTGACCCGATTCAAAGGTTTCTATGTGTTTTTGCAGCATTGAGTAATGTATCACAGATATATCTCACGAATCCTTTCTTAAGCAAAGTGTAGACAGGGTGTAAATAAGAGATTCATTGCGTAGTGTAGAGAGCTTCGTTGATTATAAATGTGAGCTCGCGATGAACTAAGATGAGTGACATCTTTTAATGATTTTAAAGGGAGTTTGCAAATGTGATACCGATTTAATACAATTCAATAAACAAGAATTTAATATTAAGTGACTTGCATTGTCTGACTATAACATCTGAATTTGATCTGATTTATGAACTGCGTTTTTAAACGAATCTAGTGAGTCAGTGATTCATGATTACCCATTCATAAATACAGTCACTTGATTCATTCCTGAATGATTCAGCCGTTCGAATGAATCAATTGAATGAATGATTCAGTGATAAAAATCAGTGACTTGCCGCCACCTGCTGGCAGTTTTAGTTTAATTTTTAAAGTATCTTTTCAGTTATTTAAATCTAATATTTCTATATTTAAAACATTAATCTCATCATGAATTTATGGATTTAATTGCACTCATGCTACCTCTGAGCCTCATTAAATGTCTGAAAGTACACCAAGCCACTTCTGTCTTCTTCTGTGCCACCTCTACAAATTAATTTTGTTAATACTGATTTCATTTGATTTTTAACTTATGTTTCTTATTCTACTTGTTCTTATTCTGTCGTTTTAATTAAAATTTTTAAAAAGCTTAAAATATAATTTTTTACGAATTTAACAAAAGATGACAAACTTTTAATAAAGTTAGAAAAATGCCATTACAAAGGTAAAAACAAAATTCCACTGTTAATCACTTTAAGGAGTCAAATATCACCTCGTAATGGGAAGGCAAATGTTTGATAAAATTTTGGATTATTGATTAGAATGTAAATTTTGACACAAGTGCTCCTAAAAAGAAAAGTTAGCGTAGAGCCCTGACTTACGGTGTACTTACACAAGACAGTACTGCGTAATATAAGGTTACTTATTACTTGGCACTGATAAGGTTAGGTGTAGGGCTTTGTTCAGGGTTGTACATAGAACATGCACAGGATTATAAAATAAAGTGCTAGTCAAGGTCTAGACCAGGGGTGCCCAACCCTCCTCCTGGTGATCGACTGTCCTGCAAAGTTCAGCTCCAACCCTAATCAAACACTCCTGAAGCAACTAATTAGGGTCTTCAGGATCACTTAAAAATTAAAGGCACGTGTTTTTGATTAGAGTTGGAGCTAAACTTTGCAGGACAGTCGATCGCCAGGAGCAGGGTTGGGCACCCCTGGTCTAGAATAATGATTAACAGTAATGGACTTGGGGTTTGGATTTGTGTACCTCTTCCTGGAGTGCTGTGAGAGTCCCTGACTTCATCAAGAGTGGCGAGACATAAAGAGTCATCCGCAGACTGAAAAAATAAAGGATCACTTAAGAAAATGACTGATGACATTTAAAAAAAAAATGAAACATTTTCACATTGATCTTTTCCATATAATGAGTTCCTGGTGATCACAAACAAAAAAACAATATATATATATATACAGTAGGTACGGAAAGTATTCAGACCCCCTTAAATTTTTCACTCTTTGTTATATTGCAGCCATTTGCTAAAATCATTTAAGTTAATTTTTTTCCTCATTAATGTACACACAGCACCCCATATTGACAGAAAAACACAGAATTGTTGACATTTTTGCAGATTTATTAAAAAAGAAAAACTGAAATATCACATGGTCCTAAGTATTCAGACCCTTTGCTCAGTAGTGGTCCATCAGTGATTAATGACTGAAATTTCAGTCTGTTTGTCACATAATAATATATCATTAAGCATAAAATATAGCACATTAGTTGTATGAACTGAAAAATTCAAAAATTCTATCATTTACTCACCCTGATGTTGTTCCAAACCTGTATGAGTTTGTTTCATCTGTTAAGCACAAAAGAAGATATTTTAAAGAATGTTGGTCACCAAACAGCTGACGGTAGCCATTGACTTGGAAATCAATGGAAGTCAATGGCTACCGTCAACTGTTTGGTTACCCAAATTCTTCAAAGTATCTTCTTTTGTGCTCAGCAGAAGAAATAAATTCATATAGGTTTGGAATGATATGAGTGTGAGCAAACGAATTTTCATTTTTGGGTGAGCTATCCCTTTAAATTACACTGTTTCAGTCAATGTTTACAGCTGATACCAAAGATCCTATTTTTTCAGTTGCCGAAAATTTCATGCATCACTAGTTCTTTTTTTGTGCATTGCATAGAAAAACAATACACCATACTAATTTGGAATGACGACAAGTCATAGACAAATAAACCATGTTAAAAAATTTAATTATTTATTTTAAATATTTATTATAGACCAACTAAGACAAAAAAAATGCTCATTCATCAAAGCCCGATTCATAAAGAGACAAAAGAGGTGAAAGCAGAAACAGCAGCAGATTAATTTAGAAGACCGGAACCTGGTAACTAAAACTGAACCTGACTCACATGAGACAATGGCGGCAGCACATGGTTACTTCTAACACCCCCTCTCCGAAACAAGGATAGGCTGCTCATTGTTTGTGATGATTTTAAATGCGAATAATTTTTTTTAAATTCTGATATGAGAGCAATAAAAACCACCTCATACAGTGTGCTTGGGTGTGCCATCTGTCTTACTGCATACTGCTCATATTCACCTTACTCTTCTTCATGTCTTTGACACCAGCCTCCTCGGCTGCCAGCCCGGCTGCTTCGTTCAGGTATTTGTTCCCCACCTTACTCTCAAACCACTTCAGATCTACAAACACCTCGCTGAAGTGCTCCCGGTCAAACTGCAAACAGAGAAGAGGGTGATGACATGGAGTAAGAGCTGAACGGGGTGGATTTTCAATCACCTCCTTTTCAGTTTTCGTAAATCTTGTGCATCTATTCTGGTTATATGAAGATGAAAGAGATCGTCCAAATTCAGCCAAAAAGGCTTATAACATTTATTGCTCAGAGGTCACAAAAATATGTACAAAAAAACCTGCAAATTTTTGTTTTCGTGTATTAACCCTTCCTCAGTGCCATCATGTGCTAGCAAGCAACACCTATTCTGGTTTTCATGTTACAAGTGTTGTCTGTATTTGGCATCTGAGAGGTGACTAAGGGTCTGATCCATGTCAGGAATGCCGTAACAGTGTTTTTAGTAATTTAGCCCAGCTTCCAAAGAACAAATATGCACTTGTTTTGTAATTAATTCATTTGATCAATATACAAATCAAATTAATCTAAAGTTCTATTTGTCTGTTTGATTTTTGTTCGTATCCATTTCATGCTGGTGTTCTGTATCAACTGTGCCTAGGGCCAGACTTCAGACTAAAGTCCAGACTTTAAATAATATTCAACAAAAAAATTAAAAAAAATGATATGACTGATATTTTGTGTGTGTGTTTTTCTTAAATCAGGTACATTAATGTACTATGTTGAAAATAATAAATGCAAAAAACAAACAAAAATTAAAAATCTTAAGAATTATCATGGCATGCTTTTCACACTGTATGTAACTATGTATATATATATATATATATATATATATATATATATATATACACATACACACATATATTTTTTCAATAACTTTTCTATTTCAATATATTTTAAAATGTAATTTATTCATGTGACGACAAAGTTTAATTTTTCTCTACAGCCTTCAGAGTCTAATATGCTGATTTGGTGCTCAGGAAACATTTCTTATTATCAATATTGAAAACAGTTGTGCTGCTTAATAATTTTGTGTAAACTGTGAAACACTTATTTAAAACAGCATTTATTTAAAATAAAAACCTGTCTAACATTATAAATGTCTTTACTGTCACGTTTGATCAATTGAATGCATCCTTAAAAAATTTACAAAAATTAATGTCTTTAAATAAATAAATAAAATAAAATAAAATAATACCAAATACCATAATAAAATAAAAATACCAAACACTCACATCTGACAACTTCTCAAGGTACTTCTCAAAGTGGGCAAGGTTGAGATGACCATTTTCATTCAGGTAGCCTGATGGAGACGACAGTGATCAGCACTAATTTCAGCATTACACTTCCATCACAAGTCTGCGCTGTGATTTGCAGGTGGACTGACTCACCCCCCAGATTGGGCAGCACGCTGATGTAAGTTCGATAGAGCAGCGGCAGTGCATCGTGATTGATGTGCAGGTGAGGAAGATGAGGGATGAAGTCATTCCCCACCAGGAAACCCATCAGAACCCAGTCGTCTATGATCCGCTCCAGGTTGTACTCAAACGAGATCTTATTCTGATGGAAATACATGAATTATTACCAGACAGTCAGTATAACTTTGTCATTCATTTAGCTTTAAGTAAGATTTGTGCTTATAATGCCATATGAGAGAGACATATATTCTCACCCTGAGCTCGGAAAACTCATAGTCAATGTATTCCCTCATAAGGGAAAGATGTAGCAGGTGAAAGGTTGTCTCCTCAGGAGCTGTTATCCTACAGACCAGAAAAACACATTATAAAGAAACACAATCTTTTAACTTGACGCAATGAAAATAATGCCACACTAACCTCTTTTGTGACTTTTTGCCTCCAAAGCGAACCTCCTCTCTGAGGAGAGAAAAATGAGGCTCATGGCTGGTCAAGCCAAGCATTATCTACAAAAAAAGAGAGAAAGGCCGCTTAAAATAAATACAAAAATAATTGATATGACTATGACCGAAATTTCTGTGTTATACACAACTGTACTCACCAGGTCGGCATCCAGACCGTAAAGGCAGTGTCTTGTGTTTGGGTTATGACCCGGTTTGACGGTCTCAGAACGAATGAACTCCATGATCTTGTGCTCTCCTTCACCAGGGGTCTGAGAAGAAACGGGAATTGGAAGAACTTCACAGAAACACACACACGACACAAAGCTATGGAGTCATGTAACTCACCTCGTGACCAGACAAATACACATTCACTCCCTGCCACGATTTGTCTGTGGACAGTTTATTGTGAACAAAATATTTAAGCTGTTCCTGTAGCTTGGCCATGAAATCCGTTCCTACATAGGTCAAGTAAGAGAAACAGATTACATCAGGATTTGTCAGAAAAAAAGTCCCATTAAAAAAAACACCAAACAGCCAGTGACAACCACCCTATACATGATTTAAAAAGTCAAATGTAGACCTTAACCAACTGATTAATTGTATGCCTTTAAAGTTCTCATGTATAGTAAATGATAGAAAAATAATGGTACATAACATCACTAGGACAGTATATGACCAATAAAGGTGCACACAAACCAGGGGTGATGCAGTTTGAGTCAAATCTGGCCTCTGTGGGCAAAACTTCACCCTTCTCCAAGGCCTTCTTGATTTTTTCCTCAGCTTCTTTTGCTGACCTTTAAAACACAAAGGACATAAAAATAAAGTTACTTCAGTGTTTCAAAAATTATTTTTCATGATACACTACCATTCAACGTTTTGGGGTTGGTAAGATTTGTAATCTTTCAAGCGGCAATGTGCGTGTTGTGTTTATCTCCCCTAACACAGTTATTTGTACACTTGTATAAAAAAAAAGCAGTGCAAAAAGAATTATCATAATAAAAGACAAGAAATAACTTATTAATACACGACCTAACATAACACATCAAATAAAAATCCTTCCATATTTCAGTCTAAATTCAATGTACATGTTATGTTCGGGTCTTCTGCTATACCTGAATCTTCTTCCACGCTGCTGGTTCATCTTGGCCCTGGGTGCAACACCATCGACAGCCATGAAGAACACTTTCCTGGGCTTAATGATGCGGAAGAGCACCTCCAGGTAGTGAAAAATGTCAGCAAAGATCTTCTCTTCAGAAATACGGAAGTGTACATCTTCATCATTGGGGTGGGAACACTGGTGGATGATCCCATTCATATCTAAATATAGGTTGTCAAACTCTGGAATCTGGGATGAAAGAGAGAACACAAGTTGGTTAACGTAAACTTGACAACATATGACTAATGTGTCAGAAAAAAAAAATTCTAAGGAGTAGTGTTTAAAAAAAAAATACTCAGGAATGCAACTTTTAAGATAACGAAATGCATAACAAGTAAAGTCAATACAATGCGCCTATTACACTGGTATCATATACAGTGTTTAGTTTAAATTAAAAGCTTTCATTTAAAACTCATAGAAAATGTTTTTGGTAATTGAAATAAATCTGAAATAAAATATTATTTATTATAATTATTAGATGAAAAACACACACAAAAAAAAAAAAGACAAATGCTGCCTTTGCAACCAAGCAAAATAAATACATTTACATTGAAGTTCTAACATTTCTAAAACTAAAATAAAATTCATATATATATATATATATATATATAAACTTTTAAAAAATGACAAAAACACATAAAATTACTAAAACAAAGTTGTTTTTTTTAGTATGATTTATTATAATTTATTTATTGCCATATAAGCAGCAAGGCACCTTCATGGCAAGAACAATGCGAGTAACAGGAGTCATACAATTAACAAAAAGCAAGATAAATTATTTAAGATTGATAATTAAGTCAATAATTCTAAAGTACATTCAGCTGATAATTACATCAGTCAAACATATCTCTGAATAAAAACGTTGTCTATTAATATTTAAAACAGTGCAGTATAGCAAAATATGTTTAACAGTCATTCTGACAAGGAAAGCATGATGGTGGTTCTTCACCTTTCAATAAATAACCAAGTGTAAATCTTGTGACAAACGTTAAACAGCATCTAGTAAAATCACTCTCTCTAGTGGGCTGCCAAGCTAGGGTACCTAGGGGCGTTCCGAATAATGGTCAGAAATGTTGCTGATTGGGTACTTAAATCACCTGCTACTGTTTGAGCTTGTGGTTCTCATCACAGCTGGTCGGATAATTACGATGATAGCTCGTTTGAAATCACCTACGATGCGTAAAGTGCCGTCTAGGTAGACAGCTCATTACATTTTGAGACGCAGTCACTATTATGTACATTATAGAAGTAATGTCGCTAAATCATAAAGATAAAATTCCCCTCTATACCGAACATATTCACGGTGGAGGGACAATAAAACGAAGGTTTTGGTGTCTGTTAAGTGTATGGTTTGAGCTTCTGTTCTCAGAGCTGTAAATTATCTCAATGCGGCCTGTTATATTTAGCCAAACTAGCTCACCTGATGCTCTTTGACAACTTCACTCAGACACGGATACCGCTCCGATATCCATCGATAAAATTTAGGCACTCCCATCTTCTCGTGTAAGTCTTCAAATAACAATAATGAAGAGAAAACTTATGCAGAAGCCAATGCGAGCAGAATTTCATAGACTGATGTTGCTAATCGGTTTTGTTTCTGTATGAGCTGTTACTGTCCAGCCAATAAAATGTCCGTGTGGAAACTCGCGTGATGTAACATCTTGTAATATCGATCCGACACTCATAAAGCACTAGAAACATACTATTTGACTAGACAAACGTTATGGGACTATCAGGATATATAAGTGAAAATGTGCAGGTACTTTCAAATTATGTCATTTTGATAACTATAAGAAAATATCCCAGAACTTGCCAGCACACTCTTCCGGCAGAAACACAACCTACCGCAAGGGAAGTGATGCAATGTGAGAGAAAAAAGAGGCAATTTGACACGACAACATTCCCCCTCTCTTGACCAAGGTTAAGTGTAGTTCAATAGTACATTCTGTAAATGTAACTTGTCCTCTATAGTGCTTACTGAGCCATTCATATATGAATAAATAGCAACATCAAAGCCCCTTGTAATAATTAAAGACTCTACATGAATGCTGCCCCTGTTGATAAAACCAGCATATGCTGGTTAGGTATGTTTTGATGCATGGCTGCTGGTTAAAGATGGTCCTTAGCTGGGTTGAGCTAGTTCAAGCTGGTCCCAAGCAACTAGCTCCTGCTCAGGACCAGCTTAATACCGGCATATGACCAGCTTAAACCAGCTCAACCCAGCAGTCATGCTTCAAAACATACCTAACCAGCATATGCTGGGGTTTTTTCAACAGGGACATGTCGTTGATATTCTTTCGTCCTTTTGTATGTCTTTTAGTAGGCTAGTTTATATTGTTCTATCATATTGAATCTGAATACCGTAATAAAATATTAAGCTGGCTTAGTGAAGTCTGTCTGCTGTGAATCACAGTCAAAATCTGAAAGGCAGACAAGCCAAATGCACAAATGTGAATTTGTGTAATGCCCAAAAATAGTTTTCACATGGTTTTATTTTTTATGCATTAGCTTTATTATTATAAATAATAATAATGATAATTAATTACAACAATTATAATTAATAATATAATATAATACAGTAATAATAATGATTAATACATGTATTGGTTTATTAAACAATTTATTTAACGTTATTATATAATTCAACACTTATATAGCATTATAGTTTAATTAAATAAAAGTATTCTATCTTTATTACAGAAAATAAATAATATGTTTATTATAAATAAGTGCAATAAATAATAAAAGAGCAGCTCTATCATGAGATCTTTTTTTTTTAAGTTTTATTTGGTTATTTGCTGATTTTTATCTTTTTGCATGAATTTGCAATATAATTAATGCCAGTGTTGGATACAACAAAATATCTTGGTAAGCAGATGCTTTTAAATATGATATCAGATGTGTTACATACTATTTTTTTTCACATCAAATAGTATGTCTAGCTGACATTACACACAAAAAAATGAATCAGATAGTGCTATATAATATATATATATAAATTGTAGAATATCAGTAGCATAAAAACCACAACTAAAGTTAAAAGAAACATAAAATCTTAAACTGCTTTTTGGAGGCACATAAATTGTTGTTAAACTCTGTACAAAAACATTCTGCAACAGTATGTTATGCATTCCATATTAACAATTAAAAAAATTAAGCTTTCAAAATAATTTCTAGCAAAAACATCTTTATATATAGTGGATATAAATTGGAATAATTTTATTACTGAACTTTCAAATCAGTCTAAGACTTCTGAAATCATGACAAAGAGTTGACTTTTTTCACAACAATGTGGTCACGCAGGTTAGGTGATTGCTAATAGGGACCCTTTAGCAAGGACTTGAGATGTTCTTTTGGCTCTGTCCGTCCAATGGTACTTCAAGATGATGGGCTGGATAGTGGATAATTGAGCCTAAAACACCTAGAGGAAAGCCATAATATTACACAGCTGATAGACAACAGCATAAAAACGTGATTGTCATGCGTATCTTTTCAGTAAAGCCGGTTCTGTGATTAGTAGTAAATCTCCAGCACGTGCTTTCAGATGGAGCAGCATTTACTACACAGAGCTGTTGTTCACTGACAAGCTACGCAGAATCGCGTTCATAATCGCAGATGATTTAATCGCGCGATTATGAAATAGAAGAAATCATTCTGCGATTATGAAATCTATTTGTGTAGCCTGTCAGTGAACTACGGCTCTGTGTAGTAAATGCTGCTCCATCTGAAAGCACATGCAAAATACCACATTTAATGACATGTTTTTACTCCAAACTCACTTCATAACGTCAGTCGAGTGTTTGAAATCAATCTTTCTGTGAGATGATGTGTCTTCTTACACAGAATATGGCACGCAACAGATTTCATAGTATTCTAAGCAGTGATAAAGTCTATGTCGATTAGCATTGCATTATTATATACAAACCCGATTCCAAAACAGTTGGGACACTGTACAAATTGTGAATAAAAACAGAATGCAATGATGTGGAAGTTTCAAATTTCAATATTTTATTCAGAATACATAAACCATATATTGTTGTAGTCGTGTGTTTATTAGTCACGTTGAATTAATGAAGCAGTTAAATCTTCTGTTTATTCAGCAACCGCTGCAGGCATTTCCTGGGTTTCTTCTACGGGGCGTAATTGGAGTTTCCGCGTGAGAGCGCCCTCTGGCCTTAGGATGGATATTTACTGCTGATCACAGAACATTAGCTTACTGACGTAACCCTGGTTCTCTGATAACTGAGGTATCTCTATCAATAACACCACATCGCGATCAGGGAGTTCCACCTCCCTGTATATAAACCGCAGCTACCTGCCGCTTCGTCATTCTCCGCATATCTCTCCTCCATGCAGGACAGGCAAGGAGGGCAATGTTTGTGAGATACCTCACTTCATGTTATCAGAGAACTGGGGTTACGTCAGTAACCTACCATTCTCTTTCTAACATTCGTTCGGTATCTCACTATAGGATATATACAACACCTGTATTGCCGATATGCTGACGAAGCAGACTAAAGAATGAGTGGGTTATTATCTGAATCATAGCTCCCGACGGAGGTGAAAACAGAATAATATGAGGAATTCGCCCCTTAATAAAAATGCATTATACAACCTGACTACTCACTCTCAGGACTGAGTGAGCCAGAGAGGGTTCTATCGCATCCAGTCTATAAACGAGCAAATGCGTGCGGAGAAGACCAGCTGGCTGCTGCGCAAATTTCTTGAATAGAAATGCCTCTAAACAGAGCCCAGGATGTAGCCATACCTCTAGTAGAGTGTGCTCGTACTCCTACTGGGGGCTCTATATTCGCATTGTAACATAACACAATAGCCTCCACCACCCAGTGAGAAAGGCATTGACGGGAGATAGTTTTTCCTTTGTAAGAGTCAGCCCACGAGACAAATAGCTGATTGCTCTTACGAAGAGTGTGGGTTCTCTGAACATACGTATACAGAGTACGAACTGGACATAAACTGTGTAACCTCTCCTCCTCTGAGAATGAAAAAGTGGTGGATGAAAAGCTAGCAGGTCCACTGATTGAACTGTACCAACGTGATCAAACACTTTAGGCACAAACACTGGGTTAGTTCTAAAAGTTACTTTTTGACCACCCGGAGCGAACATCATACATGAGGAGTGAACTGATAAAGCATGTAGTTCACTCACTCTTTTTGCTGTAGTGAGAGCAAGTAACAGAGCCGTCTTAAAAGCGAGTAGCTTCAAGGCAATGTTATCAATGGGCTTGAAAGGGGCTTTTGAGAGCGTGTTCAGAACCACAGACAAATCCCAAGATGGGACCAGCAGCTTCGATACTGGGTGTAGCCTACGTGCCCCTCTCATAAATCGACAGACGAGAGGGTGTTGGCCAATAGTACCCAAGTTAAGACCAACATGACATGCCGAGATAGTGGACAGATAAACCTTAAAGGGGTCATAGGATGCCCATTTTCCACAAGTTGATAATTTCACATTATTAGGAAAGACGATTTGCAAAGATTCGTTAAAAAAAAACCTTACACTCACTTCTTCTGTAGGTGAAGCTGGATCACGAATGATTCGCGCGAACATAGATGCATTTAATGTAGATCGGGGCACATTCCCTTCAAAAACAAACATAATCCACTGCATCTTCAGCGGCTCAGATGTCTGGAGTAAATGAAGACTGCTATGTTCATTATTACATCCAACAATAGAAGACCTCAATCGCTTAGGAGTCATTCTTGTCTACAACTGCTTCAGCGGTGAAACAATGGCGGACTGATGACAGCTCACTCAGGGCGGGTCTGAGGTAAGACGCCAGTCCAGTCTGTGCTGAAACGCTACTGTCAATCAAACTATCGTGGGAGGGGCCTGTCTGTATGACGTTAAACAAACAGGAATCTGAGATCGGCTCGATTTGAGAAAGGGGTAAAGATTTGAGTAGATTAGTGTGCTGGTGACTAGCTGTGTGCTGGTGACGGCCATGGCTGGTCGTAGAGCAGTTGCGCAATCTCTGCAACCCACAGTCTCCCCGGCCAGTATGGCGTGATCAGAATCATTACATGTTTGTATTCCCAAACCCTCCGTAGTGTTGGCTCGATCAGGCTCAACGGAGGGAACGTGTAAAGTATACACTCGTAGGCTAGAGCATCCACACTCAACGGTTCATCGCCAGAGAGAAGAACAGGGGACATTGTGCGTCTTCGCGTGATGTGAAGAGATCTACGGTGGCCCGGCCGAATCTCTGCCACATTATGAGGATCACTTGGGGGTGGAGTCTCCACTCCCCGTACAGAGGATTCCCTCTGAACAGTAAATCTGCTCCCCTGTTCATTATTCCTAGAACATGTGTCGATCGTAATGACAGGAGGGCCCTGCTGCTCCACATAATCAGTTCTTTTGCTAACAAGTGAAGCTTGTGAGAACGTACTCCTCCCTGCCGATTTATGTAGGCTATCACTGTTGTATTGTCCGTCCTGACCAATACATGATGATTCTTGAGAAAATGCACAAAATGTCTCAGAGCTAGTAACACTGTCAGTAGTTCTAGAAAATGTATGTGCTTCTCTCTCAGTGCAGGAGACCAAACTCCTCTCACTGTTCTGCCCTCGAACACCGCCCCCCAGCCCGTGAGAGATGCATTTGTCGTCACCACTTTCCTCAACACAATAGGACCCAGAGGGTATCCTGTCCTGAGAAAAGATGGGTCTCTCCAATGATGGAGAGCGCTCATGCATTCTGGTGAGACGCGGACTCTGCGGCTGAGACGGCTCTTGGGGCGAATGCCCTGTGATGCTGTCCAGTTCTGAAAATACCTCATCCGCAGCAGTCCCAGGGGAACCACTGACATTGTTGAGGCCATCAGACCCAGTAGCCGAAGACACATTCTGAAAGAGACTGATCTCCCTCGTTGAAAAAGGGAGAGGCAGCTGTGAAATGTCTTGATGCGTTCCTCTGATAGGAAAGCTCTAAACATCACTGAATTCAACCGGAGACCCATGTAGACTACTTCCTGTGAAGGAGTTAGCCAACTCTTTGTCTGGTTTATCTTGAAACCTAATGTCTCCATATGCGTCACTAGTGTGTATGTATCACTCTCTGCTTGCCACGGGGACAGCGCACAGATGAGCAGATCGTCCAGATATGATGAAACTCTGACCCTTCCGTTCCTTAACGGCGTTCCACACATTTGCTGAAAACCCTGGGAGCTAAAGCAAGGCCAAAGGGGATTTTTGTATACTCGTATGCTGTGCCCTGATAAGTGAACCTCAGATATTTCCTGTGAGCAGGAAATATATCTTTGTGAAAATATGCGTCCTGGAGGTCCACTGAGGTGAACCAATCTCCCTGACGAATACTTTGACACAAAGTTCTGAGCAAAAGCATTTTGAATTTGTATTTTCTGACGTGTTTGTTGAGGACCCGTAAATCCAAAATGGGACGGAGATCTCCCCCTCTTTTGGGAATCCCAAAATAACAGGAGTAGAAGCCTATGTGGCTTTCTATCATTGGAATCACTCTTATCACTCCTTTTCTCATTAAAAAGGATATTTCTTCCTCTAAAACCTGAGCTGCTTCCCCTTGGGCCACTGAAATTACCACTCCATTGAACACAGGAGGTTTTACAGCGAATTGAAGTCTGTATTAGAGGTCTGCGCAGGACTGTTTTTTAGTCCCACTCCCGCAAGGTTCTATTCCGCACCCATCCGCTCCCGCTATATAGTCACTCTTTGTTCACCCGCTGTCCGCTTAGAATAATTTTCAAATTTTCCAACCCGACCGTTCCCGCTAAATTTAGATCTCGTTTCCAGAATCTCACATTTAAATTTCCGCTACTGAAAGAAAGAGAGATAGGATGACAAATTAAAATGTAGTCTGCACAAAATTGTATGTTATTTTATTCGTTTTGTCAAGAGTCTTGAATTTATGGACTTTGACTTTGACGAATTATCTTAAGACACAAAAATCGTTTAATATTTTATGCAACACAGTAGGCAAAAAAAAGTGTCAGAGAAAAAACGTTGAACAAAATTTGTATTATTTTTATTTGTCTTGTCAGGATAAAATTCGTTTAACATTGACAATAGGGGAAAAAAAATAAATAAATGTAGGTTGTACAAAAATAGCCTATTAGCTATTTTTATTCGTCTTGTCAAAATACTAAATTCGTTTGACATTTTTCTGTTAACACAGTAGGAAAAGTGTCACAGAGAAAAAGAAATAAGACATTTTTCATATAAAACTATAGATTAAGCAAAATATAAACAAAACGGAGTTGAACGTCCTTCAAGGACAGCGCAGCCACACTTTGCTCCATCCTTATTCTGCTCTGTCACTCATCGACAACCTGCCTGTTCTGTCTGAGGGCCGTATATTTACCACAGGTACAGCCTGCTCTGAGCATCATTATGCACATGCTGCGCACAGACCAGGCAAATAAAACGCGTGACGTTTAAAGCATGAGTGCAGCGCGTGCATAACAGTCCTGAGCGCAAGCTGTATCGGTGGTCAATAAGAATAAAGCGCAGATATGCTGTTCTAAATGGACGTCGGGAACGGGATATTGTTAGACCGCCCGCTCCCGTTCAAATTACACCAGAGTTACCGACCACTACCGCGTTTTATTCGGGAATTTAATCCCGCGGCACAAAAAATCAGGTTGAGAGAGAGGCAGACCTCTAGTCTGTATCCCATCTCTCGTGGTTAAAACCCAGGGATGAACTGCGCATGCGCGCCAGTTCGCCGACTGAGCTGCAAGTGGGCCCTTCCTGTCTTTGCTCACTAGCGGTGTTGCAGCACACCGCCTTGCTACTTTTACGCATCCAACTGGGCTAGTTCACTGGTGTTAACCTTTTTTGCTTTGAATGGGTGAATGGGTGCTGTCAGAGAGTTCAATCACCTGATAAAAAAATCCTCAACATCCACAACATGACTCCAGTCCATCAATTAACATCTTGTTAAGGGAAAAGCTAAACTGTTTATAATAAACAAATCCATCAAGACTATTTTAACTTCAAACCGTTGCTTCAGTCTTCTATTCATTAGGGGATGGATGTTTTCACTGGAGGAAACATTATTATGGATTATGAACTTGTATTTTGGCCAGAAAACGCCTTAAGGATGGATTGTTTCTTACAAAAATGCAGCTTTTCACTTCACAAGATGTTAATTCATGGACTGGAGTGATGTGGATAACTTGTGGATTATTGTGATGTTTTTATCAGCTGTTTGGACTCTCATTCTGACGGCACCCATTCACTTTAGAGGATCCATTGGTGAGAAAGTGATGTAATGCTAAATTTCTAAATAAAGAAACAAACTCATCTACATCTTGGATGGCCTGAGGGTAAGTAACTTTTCAGGAAATTTTTCAAATCAACTGTTCCTTTAAGAAATGTATGTACATAATAGCTTTTTAGATACAGTATGAGACATCAAAGACCTTCTCCATTTTTGTTTCATTTATGTGTTGACAGTTTATTGCTTAGGTTTCGTATTTACTTTCTGTGAGGCCTACAAGAACAATTACCGAAGGACATTTTTGTTGCTGTATCCTTAAGCAAGGTTGATAATACAGGTGCATCTCAATAAATTAGAATTTCGTGGAAAAGTTCATTTATTTCATTTATTCATTTATAATTTTATATTATCTGTTGAAAAACATTCAACAGATAATATAAACTCCAGATTCTTAGTTATGAATCTTGTAATCTTAATAAATATTTATTATAATATTTTATTATATTATAGTATTCATAAAATGTTCAAAGCAGATACCCACAAAAGTTTAGTGTAAAAATATGGGCTTCCATATCACCTCAGCAGTGCCACAAACTGATCACCTCCATGTCACGACGAATTGAGGCAGTAATTAAAGCAAAAGGAGGCCCTACCAAGTATTGAGTACATGTACAGTAAATTAACATACTTTCCAGAAGGCCAACAATTCACTAAAAATGTTTTTTTATTGGTCTTATGAAGTATTCTAATTTGTTAAG
>NW_015505646.1:493250-494684 GCF_001515645.1 Sinocyclocheilus grahami
TTGATAATACAGGTGCATCTCAATAAATTAGAATTTCGTGGAAAAGTTCATTTATTTCATTTATTCATTTATAATTTTATATTATCTGTTGAAAAACATTCAACAGATAATATAAACTCCAGATTCTTAGTTATGAATCTTGTAATCTTAATAAATATTTATTATAATATTTTATTATATTATAGTATTCATAAAATGTTCAAAGCAGATACCCACAAAAGTTTAGTGCAAAAATATGGGCTTCCATATCACCTCAGCAGTGCCACAAACTGATCACCTCCATGTCACGACGAATTGAGGCAGTAATTAAAGCAAAAGGAGGCCCTACCAAGTATTGAGTACATGTACAGTAAATTAACATACTTTCCAGAAGGCCAACAATTCACTAAAAATGTTTTTTTATTGGTCTTATGAAGTATTCTAATTTGTTAAGATAGTGAATTGGTGGGTTTTTGTTCAATGTGAGCCAAAATCATCACAATTAAAAGAACCAAAGACTTAAACTACTTCAGTCTGTGTGCATTGGATTTATTTAATACACAAGTTTCACAATTTGAGCTGAATTACTGAAATAAATGAACTTTTCCATGACATTCTAATTTATTGAGATGCACTTGTATATATAATATTTAACATATATAATATAATTTTTTTTACTGTAATGTTACCACATAAAGCAAATTATTTTTAATTACACTGTAACATTGTAATGTAAAGTGTGGCCAAAGTAGCTAAATATAAGGTGAATAAACACCCTTAATCAGCTCTGAATTGAATACATGAATATTCAGTATTTTCTAAACCAAGTTTACTATTAAACTATTACTATTTACTATTAAATCCATTTCAGTGAAATTCACTTCTTATTAACTAGTCTATTTCTATCATTCTCATACACACTGCACAATTTTAAAAAAGACGACTAGAGTGTGCAAAATTCAGAGCCGGTGCAAAACCGTCGGGCGCAGTGTGCAGGTTTAGCACTTAAACATTTAGTAGACAGTGAGAGCACTTGCTTGTCATTAGCTGTTACCAGGATGAAATGAGGAGGGACTGTCACAACAGGGTCAAAGAGTCTATAACATATAAACACTGACCTGAAGTTGACATTTAACAGCTATATAAACAAAAATATTGAAATGAAACTGCACCTGAGAGGCTTTTGAGTCTCTCTCCCCATCCTTAAGACTAATCAAAACAACTTTTGCTTTGATTGAAGAGACAAAAAGTGTTTGGAAACCAGATTATTATTAAAGGATGGTTAAAGGGCATTTTAAAGAAGTTAAAGTAGAGATGAAAGAGATCTGCACTCGTCCAGATTCAGCCAAAAAGGCTTATTACATTTATTGCTCAGATGTCACAAAAATGTGCAAAAAAGTGCAAATGTGCAGAACATTGTCAGGTATTAACCCTTCCTCAGTGCCATGTGCTACT
>NW_015505646.1:494694-496326 GCF_001515645.1 Sinocyclocheilus grahami
ATATTTATTATAATATTTTATTATATTATATTATAGTATTCATAAAATGTTCAAAGCAGATACCCACAAAAGTTTAGTGTAAAAATGAAAAATGGAATGTTAGTGTGCTTCGTATGGCAATAACAACTGTTTTTATAGTCAAGCAACATTTTGTAATCAGTGGGACTTTCATGTATTTAAATTATTCTAACAAATAATCATCATAAGTCTTCACCTTCTTGATTCTGGGTGTCATTCCTCCGTTTAATGAATTCCTCACACTCTTCTTTCAGGTGAATTTTCTCTAGACTCGCTTGCTCGGCCTTAAGTGTCCATGACTGCTTTAGATCCTGTGCCTCTGGCATCAACACTGTCCACGAATCAGTGTCTGAATCTAAAGTCAGATAATCTTTGCCATTGAGCTGAAACCGGTCGGACAGCTGCAGGACTCGATATCCTCGCAGCTTACATTCCCTCAAACGTATATATGTGCCATAACCTGAAAAATAAAGATGGATTTATTGTCACCGAGTGACTGCATGACAATACGTGACAAACCAGTATTTATTATCAAAATTCACATATTCTTACTCAATCCAATAAATGGCACCACTTGGTGGGTCTCTAAAGATTAGCATCCAACAACAGCATTATACCACTGTATGCTCAACGGTAAAGTACAGCAATTCATTTAATGTATTGTTTGCATAAATTTGCATACTCAAGCCCAAACATTATATTTAAAGTAACAGTAACAGTGCATTTTAAACTTGACAGTCACCCGAAACAGAAAGTACATATATATATATAAACCAACTTTGCATAAATAGAACAGAATAAAAGGCATAATTAATAATATTGTTAATATAATATTTGAGCTTGAGTATGCCAATTAATGCAAAAACTGCACAAAAAAAAAGACTGAAGCCACATTTCAATAAACAAAATGATTCAATAATTATTAGTTTAATGCTGACAATGTCATAACTATTATTTTATATTCATAATGTACTTTAAGCTTTTATTGGTGTTGTTGTACTGTTTATTGCTATAATCTAGTGATGATCTTTTTTTAAGCTGAAATACAACAATTAAAAATAGGTTCTGAATAGTGGTTAAACACATTTAAAAAAAATCAGTATCGTTAAAAATTGTACTGATCCGTCTCTAATCCTGATCTACATGAATTGCATTAAAATACTTTACTTGCTGTAACATGATGATCATTCTCCACCATCATCTTAAGGACTTCATCTTGAATGGGTCTGACAACAGGTTGCTTGTCGAACTGGCCCTTTAAATGTGCATCATTGACAAGGATCCTCTCCACGACTGTCCCGTTTACCAAAACACTGCGCTCGAATTGAATAATAACGTCTACAACAACCACCACACAAAAGAGGGCTTTATTGCTTGACAATAATTAAAACAACAGATCATAATGGAGGAAAATATGAGCAACAGAACATCAATTCCTGGTTAGGAATGAAGATGCTATAACAGGATCAAAGACTTACCCGTTGGAAGAGCCCAGGATAAATCTACAAGAAAAGCGAAGGTTACAAAGAAGAGGAGCATTTCTGCGGAATATGAAGCGAGAGCGGCGACGGCAATAGTTTGCTTTGAATCGCGACTCGCTTTCTTTCGGTTTCT
>NW_015505646.1:497574-498678 GCF_001515645.1 Sinocyclocheilus grahami
GAGCGCTGTACATTCCCTCCCCCCACCTACAATCCCTGCCGGACTCTCTAACCATTAGGCCACGACTTCCCCAATCAAATCCCGAGGGAGGGAGAGTATGAGAGACCAAGACATTACCATATATGGCAAAAGACAAATGCAGGCCAGGGATTTATGATAGTTAAAATAAGAAAAGGAAAAGCAGAGTATTTCAAATCTTTCAGACGGAAACGCTGTTAAACAATGTAGAGAAATAGGTCTTATTTTGACATGGCATGATGTACATCATGGCAAAAAATGGAAGCTGATAAGACCTTGACATGCAAGTTCTGGATCTTTTCCTCAAAACGCTTTGTTCACTTTTAAATAAATCTTGAAAATCTCCTTTGCTCTAACCCAAAAACTACTGGAGAAACCATGATCTCAACAGTCATGTGTTTATAATGGTTTTTCAGTCTTGTTCAGGACATTGTAAGTTTACGCCACATACTCTTTGGACATTTGCTCTTTGTTTTTTCGTGGTATATGTTTACATTTAGATTGCAGACACTTTAATAGAAAGGGATTTGAAAATGAAGAATGGTTCATCCTGAGAAGACATGAGAAGTGCTGCAATACTGACTTACAAATATTTAGAAAGAAAGCACTAAGTAAAAAAACAGTGCAGGGCATATTTTTTTTAGTAAGTGCATTAGTAGTTGAATGGTTGTAGAAGATTAGAAGAGAGTGAGGGTCTGAGATGCTATAGGTTTGAGATTTAGTTCACATTTAAAGAAAAAAGAAAAAGAAAATAATGAACACTAACATCTCATTTTATACGGATAAAATTTGATTTCTGCTTTAAATTCACGTTTCAAATTCATATTTTTTTATGGATTACAAATCCAACATATTTCATTAAAGTAAAATACTGATATATTTAAGAACGGCAACTGAATATGCTAAAAATGCTATTTGGTCATTTTAAGTCTCTGTGTTGCAGAATGTATAGATAAAAAATTATCTTTACAAGAACACAACTGCCTTACTAATGCCTGTAAATCATTAAAAATGCTAACACATTTTCTGGCTAACACAAAACTTAAAGTTAAAAAATAATTATTCAGTTTGTAAATCTGTATTTGA
>NW_015505646.1:499377-507790 GCF_001515645.1 Sinocyclocheilus grahami
GACATTGCTAAAAAGAACATTATGTTGTGTATTTGGTGTAATGCATTGTGTTTGTGCGGTTTTCTTTTTACGCGTTGCGTTGCATCGCGCCACATAAACCTAAAACCATGTCTGCATTTGTGATCGGAGAAATGACAAACAACAAGCGCTACTCTACACTGCTCAAAACTCGCGTTTGAATCGTCAGTGACAAATTATTTAAATATGAAAAACGTACTCACAGGCTGTGAGTCAGAAGCCCCAGACTGTCCTTGCAAAGTTGGAACTGCCCCACTTTATAGAAACAGCCTTTGTGCACAGACGCATTGTAGGTTACTCTGCAGGTTCAGGAAACAGTTCTCCATAAAATGTGCTGCACACATCTGAATATTTGGGTTGAACTGTTCCGGAACAGTGTTGTAAATACAACTTAACCACTGATTTCTAGTTGTGTCCTCTTTTGGAAGGCCAAACAAAGTACTTTCCCTTTCAAAACGAAACACATAGCGTCACACACGGCGGGCTTGAGAACGACGCGCGTGGCTGGTGAATTCGACGAAGGAGCGTCCGGTGGGCCCGCGGCAACCACACGTGACGACCCCGGGCTGGACTCCGCTTCGTCCACGGTGAAAGCCGATCCGGCGATCCACAGCACGAAGTTGATGTATTTCCTCAGCAACCAGCACGGATCAGCTCCAGGCATGACGAAGCAGATATCGTCCTCTTTTGGAAGGCCAAACAAAGTAGTTTCGCTTTCACAACGAAACACACAGCGCCTTCACAACATGGCGGCGGCAACAATACTACAGCGAGAATAAAAGTTACGCCTTCTTTCTTTGCGTGAACATTTGGGCGGCGTTATGCAAATCTTCCCACATCGTGACGTAGACATGTGGGGGTGTGTTTAAACAAGGCGTTTTAGGGGGGCGTGGACAAGTCTTAACTTTTATAAAGAATATCTCTTTGGGTTTGAGACTTTAGTCTTTGCAACTTTAGGGATCTAATCTATACACGAACAGCTTGTAGCACTTCAAAGAGAAAGGAAATTTGAAATGGCATCATATGACCCCTTTAATAGCGCAATTGTTGCTCGGTAACACATGGCACTGAGAAAGGGTTAATGCTGCCTTCACGTGCTATCGGAAATGTCCTATTTCCCACTTATGAAGTCGTGATTACGAGCTTGTCATATTCAAGTGCTTTAATGTCGGAAAGAATCAAATGTAGCTCGACTATCATAAACATTCACCGCGCTACACATGCAGTTTGCTGAGAATTCTGGAATTTCGGTCAAATACATGCGTTCACTGCTTATAAAACATACAATATGCTTCGAACGATCGTTCTAGCCTATAAATACACTAATTTAGCGACAAGACAAAGGGATGTTGTGAGAACAGCATTGACAGCAGCAATGATTGTCCCCGCCACCAAATTTAAAGATTATGACCCGCCCAACTCGGAAACTCTGGTATCAAAATTATTTCCGAATTTCACAGTAAATACGATTTGAGAGGCGTTCACGTTTAATTTCCGATTAGGAAACTCGTATTTACGATCATTCCGAAAGCACATGAATGCAGCATTAATACCTGAAAACGTCCTGCACCTTTGCACATTTTTGTGACCTCGGAGCAATATATGTAATAAGCCTTTTTGGCTGAATCTGGACGAGTGCAGACCTTTTTCATCTCTGTAGTATCGTATATTTTGGATCTACGCACCTTAGTTGCCTACTGGATTTTTGGATGAGTGTTTGGCGCTATAACCTTTTCTAACTGTGGAAAGAAATGAAAGTAAAATAAAAAATTACCTGTTTTGGCAAATGTTTTTCTGTTTCTACAACTATTAAACTATAAGAAAGTTAAACTAACCAGGCAACAAGTTGACAAGTTTGTTTCTCAATAGAGAAGAACAAAGTAAAAATCCAACAGTCAATATCAAGGAGTTTGCATGCCATTTCTTGAACTACTGACCAGTAAGAGACTATTTGATAAGGCAATGAGCTCTGAGATTTTTTTTTTGCAGACTTAAGTTATACAATTTTTAACTTAAACACAAACATTTCAGAAGCACATAATGAGAAAATTGAATGAAAAGCAGTATTTATTCAAATTAATGATCTGAAATTGGTTATTCAACAAACCTCAAATAACTTATGTAAGACATTGCACAATTTTAGCTTTTAATTTATAATTTATAGCTCCTCTACAAAAAAAAAGAAAAAGAAAAAACTACTTAAACAGTACTTGACAGATGTGCATTTCTTGCTGAAGCACTGACAACAGATACCATTGCAAAATGATAGGCGATCTGTTTCATACACACTGTAAAACAATTCTGTATTAGAATAATTTTGTAAAAAATACAGAAAAACTGTAAACACATTTACATTTACAGTATAAAACTGTAATTTACAAACAAGAAAATTTGAATGTAAACCAGTAAATTCAACAATGCACACTGCTATTAAAATCTGTTTTGTACCTTTAACATACTGACAACCACCATAATAATGCAGATGGTAAAAGAGAAAGCCACATGAAGAATCAAAGCTCATCACAAGCAGCTTCGCCACAAGCAGAAGAATATACTAATATATAGAAGGTGCACAGAGTCATTCATGCAAACACTAAACACCATCATGGTAACACACATGATACTTAAATAATGCATTCAACTTTCATTAAACAACAGAAGATGTAACATAAAGCCCAAATATACATAACTAATAACAAAAACTATTAAAAAAAACATGATTATTTAAACAAAATACTTTCAAATGTGGGGTGTCATGCAGGGAATTCTGGGAATATCAGTTTACAGTTTTTGACTGTAAATTATACATTTATTTGTTATTTTTACTTCTAAAAACTGTAAAATTAATGTCTGAAAAAATGTCTGGTTAGATATTTTACAGTTTTTCCCTGAATATAGTATGGGAACTTACTGTTAACCTATTAACAGTTTTCTTCCGTAGCGTTTTTACAAAATTTTACAGTTAAAATTACACGTATTTTTTACAGTGCAGACTTTGTGCATGTGCATTTGAAGCCAGCCCTTGATCCAAACTTGAAAGCTCCTCACACACACTTATTCTTTCCCTGTTTTAAATGATGGTGGTACCTGCAATATTTTACTTTATAATCCCAGTAGGTTCCTAATTTGTTTCTTAAATGATACAGCTGGTATTTGTTTTCAGATGTCTTTTTCGTTACCATTTTACCATTTTTGATTTTCATTTATGACAATGGTCATTTTAATTAAAATAATACATGAAAAATGTTTAGCCTTTATTCACCGGCAGCACAACTGACCATGTGATTTGGGCTTAATTTGTGCTTTTGAGGATATTGCAAATTGCATCTGATACAGTATGTAATGAGATAAGAAGAATCTTGGTTTTTGAACATGTGTTGGTAACATCCAGGTTTTCTTTCTTTAAGAAATTCAAGAGTTCAACAAATTTAATTTGACAGCTCCAGCAGGGTACATTGCCAAAACCCTTTCACCCTCCCATTTAACAAATTCTTCTTGTTGTGTTACATAAGCCATCTGTGTTTACTGAGGTCTTGCTTCTATTTAAGAGCACTGCCTGATTACAGCTCAGCTGCTCTCAGAAAGCATGCATGGTGATAGCAATAGCATTCATTTTTGCAAGTTCTTCTCTTTGTTCCTGTGTTTCGATTTTTCGAAGTACCAAATAAAACAAAGATTACTGCATAACGTTTCACAAGAAAATACGATTTCTTCAAAACTGTTAGGAATAAATCATAGTCATCAAAGGTTATCTATCTATCTTGAAGTTACTGGTTGAATTTCCATTAAAAAAATGGATTTGGTGCCAACGTTATCTGAAATTTAAAAACGAAACACATAACAATTGTAAGTTCAATTAAATGACAACATAACACAAAAGGTAACATTTAAATAATAATAATCATTAATATTACTGTTGTTACTATTATTAGTTTATTTTTTGACATGCACCCTGGTAATACCAGCATATTTGTAACCACTTGCTGTGTATCTCTCTCTCTCTCTCTCTCTCTCTATATATATATAGATAGATAGATAGATAGGCTATATATATATATATATATATAGGATATATACGGAAAATCATTCAGTACCTTGATACAACCTGAAAACAACTGCGCCGACGAACACCAAAATTCCCCGTTATAAATTTCGCCATCAATTTGTAACAATTTCGCACAATTTACGCATGCGCAAAACCGCTGCCCCTTCGTTCCTTCCCCCACATCATAACGTGCTGCTGTCGGTTTGTAGGACTAGTTTGGAATCAGGTGCGTTGCAGTATATTTGGAGACGCCAGAGGTTTTTCGCTCTTTCATTAGGGCATCAGCCCACTGAGTTCAGTCTCATCAGACCAGGTCACATCACACTCACAGTCTCTTTCTCATCAGTTGCGCCTAAATTCCAGCATGTCTAAAAAGAGCGAAAAACCAGTGGAGGGCAAAGAGCCCGAGGGCAGCTGGAGAGACGTGATCTACAATCCAAGAACTGGAGAAACTGGAGCATTCTTTGGACGGACTGCTAGCAATTGGGGTGAGTTGACACAAACCCTATATGAACGGCATCCTATTCACATCATTATTGCAAGTGATCAAATGTGCAGTTTACAGAAATAACCATATAAGGCGGATTTTGTTGCAGAAACTGTTCAGTCTGCCACAAGCATCTAAAACATGAAGACCCCCCTAGGGTCATGAATGAAGACCCATTCCGACACCTTGATGTCATCAACTCTTTCAATGATGACATCAGTGGCAATTTAGTGTCCTCTCTTGTCTGTGTTTTGAGTGATCTAGAGATAAATATGTTGCTCAACATCTCCAGGTTTTAGCACACATTCTCGTGTAAAATGATGAAGAAAAGGAAATCAATATGAGGATTTTACTCAAATTAGAAGCGACGCAGCAGTCCTTTAAAGTCATTCATTTTAAGGTGTTCTTTTTTTAGGTTTTAAAATGCAACGAAATGACCATACGTCCATATTGCGTGTGTGCTGATTCGGTATCGCGTGTTTTTTGTGTGTGTTTTTTTCCCGGTGGCGTGAAAATTCACTGTGGTGTGAAAAGGAGCTTCTGTAACCTCATTAGAAACTGGCTAAGTGGCAAAACATCTTTTTATTCCAGACTGGTAGTGTGATTTTCGATCTACGTAACGGTTCAATCAAAACAAGGCTTTGTTTACATTATTTAGCTACCGAAAACGTTTGTGCACATATTTCATTGTCCTTAATAACAATATGCCCATTGTGAGAAAGTCTGTGCTTACTGCTTAACGTGAGAGAAAGGCTAGTTTCATTGACCTTCTCTTGTCCTTCCTTATTTATCCTAAAGCCCATTATGCCTATTAATTCATCGGACTGTCTTGGCAGTAAAACTAGCCTAAATATTAAAGGCCTGCAGAATTAATCGTTTTCACACAGTCAAAATAACGACCTCGATTGTCTAGAAACCCATTTTTTGTTCGTTTTGAAGAAAGACCTGAGCGGCAGCGGTCGGTAACATCGGTCGCGGTCGCTGAGCGCCGGTGTTGTGCCGAAATCGGTGACCCGAAAACTGTGAGCAGGGGTCGCTGTCCAGCAAATGTTCTGCGAGAGATCGGACGCTGAAGCCGAATAATCAGCGTCAGAGAGACGAGCGGTGCTGTAAAACATGTTTCATGTCTTAAGACTAAAGAAAACAAGCCCGATATTGTCACCAGCATCTGAATTCTTATATAGAAAAGAATTTAAACATCAATGCTGCTGTTGTCTGCTAATGTATTAGCCTACTACTAAGAATGGTTTCCTTATGAGATGTTTTAGCGCTTGTTATGTAAAACATATTCCGATTATCTGATAATTATAGGTCTTATCTTTATTCTTATTACTGTTTACTGTAATTACCCAATAATGTTTGAGATCTACAGTTTGTTCCTTACAAATGCATATGATTGCAGTTGGCTAGGGTCACTGAATCTGACAAGTAAAAATTCAAATAACATTAGCTATCAAAATGTTACCACTTTTTATTTCATAATACCTGAATAAAATGTTTCATAAAGTGACTAGTGATGTGTGAGCGCCTCTTCTTTCTATTTGACATAAATAAAGCATATTGATTAGATGTTGATATATAGATAGCTACAGTAGGATCTGACAGGTTAAATTTAAAGCCACTGAAATGTTAGCCCTCTTTATTTAATGCATGTTACTATAATGCTTAATAAAGTGACTTATGTGATAAAGTGACTTAGCCCCTCTTATTTTTCTCATTTAAACAAAAGTTGTTTGATATATAGGCTACCTATAGTTAATTGGTTTAATCAATTATAAAAAGTAATAAGAACTATACTTGTTTTTATAGCTTTTTGTTATTAATTTCAGAGTCTGCACTTCATTAAAAAAAAAAAGTTAATATGTGAAGTTATTATGTGGCATCAAGAGAAGCAGAACTGTGTTTTGTACTTTAACTTATTTCAAAATAAGTTAAGCGATTCTTAATTTTTTAAAAATAAGTTAGGTTCAACTCGTGTTTTTAAGTCTAATGTCATTTAAGTTGAAATGATCTATACAGCTAAGTTGACTGTGGTGAAATTTCAGCAGTGTTAGTGGTGCAATAACAAACCTTCTGAATGATAACCTAAAAAAAGCATCACAGAAATTAGCTATAGGTTTTCTTTTCTTTTTTCTGATTATGATTTCTGTAATGTCTAATAATTGGTGACTGTTACTCAAAAGACAACAAGAAATCTTTACATCACTTGAATGAGTTTAAAGAACATAGACTTATAAACTTCATAAAAATAAAAAGGGGTAACATTTTGGTATAGCCTATAATTTTGATCTGTCACACCATACTGTGGACTATATAGGACTATGTCAGCTGATCAATATGCTTTATAAAATAGAAAGAAGAGGAGATCAACATCCCACTTTATTAAACAAGTCACTTTATGAAACATTTATAGTCAGTTATTATGAAAGAGTGGTAACATTTTGATAGCTAACGTTATATGAATTTTTATATTATATGAATATATGAATTTTTACTTGTCAGATGCAATCATATGCATTTGTAAGGAACAAACTGTAGATCTCCAACATTATTGGGTAATTACAGTAAATAGTAATAAGAATAAAGATAAGACCTATATTTATCAGGTAATCGGAATATGTTTTACATAACAAGCGCTAAAACATCTAAGGAAACCATTCTTAGTAGTAGGCTAATACATTAGCAGACAACAGCAGCATGAATGTTTAAATTATTTTCTATATAAGAATTTAGATGCTGGTGACAATATCTAGCTTGTTTTCTTTAGTCTTAAAGGTCCCATATTGTCAAAACGGAAATTTCCTGGCTTTTTTCATGATAACTGAGGTCTAGGTGCTATGTAACTACCATAGAAGTTTCAAAACAGTCATTCCACACTCCACAGTAAAATGCACACAGCCTGCATAAAGTAGCTGTGATTTTTCACAAACCGTTGTGACTTCCGTAAAAAGTTGACGTCAGAACTACTCAGTCACCACCTTCAGTCACCACCCCTCGCACCGTCCACCGTCCCACTCTCCTTTTGCCAAACCCCAGACAACATTGCGGAACCATGCCGAAAATGTTAACTTTAACTACGAAACCAGATCAGCCAACCTGTAACATTACACTCTCACTCAAAGGATGGACGATCTGACAGGATTGTTACTATGAGGTGGATCACATCTACCGTGTATAGTAAAGACAAACTCACAGTGTCTATCTAGTCATGATGAAGATGTATATACATTTAAATTTCAGCAGGCAACTATTTTTACAGCTACATTATTGTTCCAGCCACAATTAATCACAACAATGTATATACAATTACTAATGATTACATATAAATTGTCAGTTTGCTGTTTTACACACATGCACACAGACATTATTTCATACACAACATAATAGTGAGATGCAAGAAACATAGACATATTGCAAATAAATCTGTAGACGCGCCCATAACAACAAAAGACAATACTTTATTTAACATTTTCTGATAAGAAGTGTGCGCTGCAAACGCGAGCATTTTTGACGATCGTTTCTGTCCAGTCTGCTCGTTTTATCGCGTTTAACCACAGCTGTCGTCGGTTTTTTGTCTGGCAGTGGCAGCAGATATGCGATCAAATTTCTCATTTGAGGCTGTATTACGTCGATTCTGGCACCCAACATCACAACAAGATATTTTAAGCTCCTTATGTAGCCGAATCTGCACTGGTTTGAATGGGCCGCCTCCAGTTTCCCCTTTGTTTTGCTGCCTCCAGCTAGCGCTGTGACGTCAGCTGACCCTAGTTACTTGTGGTTAGCCTGGCCGTGCGTCACTCAGAAAACAACAGGCCAATCAGAAGAGAGGCTCATGAATATTAATTAGACAGGCCAAAATCGAC
>NW_015505646.1:508522-510506 GCF_001515645.1 Sinocyclocheilus grahami
ATCACAACAAGATGATATTTTAAGCTCCTTATGTAGCCGAATCTGCACTGGTTTGAATGGGCCGCCTCCAGTTTCCCCTTTGTTTTGCTGCCTCCAGCTAGCGCTGTGACGTCAGCTGACCCTAGTTACTTGTGGTTAGCCTGGCCGTGCGTCACTCAGAAAACAACAGGCCAATCAGAAGAGAGGCTCATGAATATTAATTAGACAGGCCAAAATCGACCTGTTCTCAGCAGAGCTCCTGAGAAAGGAGCTGTAAAAATATATTGAGACGGTTTTTGGTACTTATACCGCAAATATATATTCTTAAGGACATCAAAACCTAAAATAAAACTCCAGAAAGGTGTAAAATATGGGACCTTTAAGACATGAAACATGTTTTACAGCACCACTCGTCTCCTCTGATGCTGATCATTCGGCTTCAGCGTTCCATCTAACGCGTGCGTGCTCCCGCGAGAACATTTGCTTAACAGCGGCCAGCCAGATTTCAGGGGGGGGCCGGTGCCACCCCTGGCCACCACGTAGACACGACCCTGGTCACGAGGCGATCACGTGAGGCGCTCCCTCTGGCATGATAATCTTAATAATATCTTGTAGTGTGTGATGCGCCATGATGTTCAAATCTTGTAGTGTGTGCATGTTTAAGATTTGAGAGAAGATAATCTGCAAAGATTCTCCTTATGTGTGTGCTGCAACCAGATTTCATAATCGGTTAGGATTTTAAAACTCCTGTAGTGTGAGCCCGGCTTTAAGCTGTGACAGTTTTCGATAGGTTCGGCTCTTCTGTGCAGATGAATGTGGTTCGAGGCACCGGTGTACACATGGATACAGGTCACACAAATAACAGGTTCTTTGCTTTTACAACCGTTGACACCCTGGAGGTTTACCATTTTGAATGATGCATTGTCAGCTTACTCACTCCATACGTGCGCCACAGTTGTTGGAGCTACTACTTTGCTCTGGGAACGAATATGACGTGACCACACACGACTGACAGTATGCAATTTCTTGCGTAATCCGTCCCTACGGCTGAAAATATAAATATTTATTATAAGTTTTTCTAAGTATGCTTGGGTAACGTATGGAAGATGGATTTTTATGTACCATCTCATTGAGAACTTTTATTATTCAGAGGCATCATGCCCATTCAAAGTGAGGGGGCACGTGCCCCCTCAGATTTTTGAGCCAAGTGGATTTTGAATGCAGCTTCCAAAAGACAAAAAATAGCCGATTAATATTTTCTATATTTAATACAATCACACCGGCTTGATTAGAACGTTCAGTGCGTCATGTCATCAGCTGCTCAATTCTAATCTGCGTTCGCTGGCTGGCGTTGATACTATACAGCACTGCGCATTATAGCCAATCACACACGATGCTGTTGAGCTTATGAGTGCAATGGCCAATCAGAGGCGTTCAGGTGAATCATCGCTAAAATGCCGGTGTTTTCTGCACTCGCTCTCTGACTGAATAGTGAATACCTCTTTCTGGTGAATTCTCTCGTCAGAAACAACAAAGTGCAAATGTGTGTATGAATCTGTAAGATATTAATTTCATAGTGTAAACGGCTTCAGGGATTTTAATGGGAGTTTTTGAGAGTGCTTGAACTAGACTGTCAGTGAAAATGTTCTTTGATAATGTAAATGTTCTTGCTCTCTTTCTGTACAATGAAGATGTTATGATTAGTAGCCTAACTTGCAATGATTTTATTCACATTAAATATAAACTCAGTCGTATTAAAAATATATTATGGCATGACACCCATATCTGTTAATTAAGTAAACAGACATTGACATAGTTAATAGATTACATTATAAGGTTACTTTGACCATCGCCCACTATAGATCAACATAATCTATAAAGGTGAGAATCAAGATATTTCATGATATAATTAATGCGTTTGGGGATGTTTCGAATAAAAAGGAAAAAATAAATAAAATATACAGTGCTGTGAAAAGGTTTTTGCCCCCTTCCTGTTTTTTTTTTA
>NW_015505646.1:510797-543139 GCF_001515645.1 Sinocyclocheilus grahami
GGACAGCTTTTTTCCCTTAATAAATGAAATCATCATTTAAAAACTGCATTTTGTATTTACTTGCATTATCTTTGTGTAATTTTAATATTAGTTTGATGATCTGAATCTTTTAAGTGTGACAAATATGCAAAAAAGTAAAAAAACAGGAAGGGGGCAAAAACCGTTTCACAGCACTGTAGGTGCTGTTGTGGCTGTTGCGTGACACATGACGACCCCCAACTCGTGCCCCCTCAAAAATAATGAGTGCATGACACCCCTGTTGTTGTTGTTATTATTATTATTAAAAGGCTACATAGTGTAGTTTTAATTGAATTTAAAAAAAGTCTGTGATTGACCAATCAGACTGAAACTGAATAAGATAGTAATGCACACTGTGTCAGATTAAAATGAGCTCTATTTCCCTTAATAAATGAAATCATCCTTTAAAAACTGCATTTTGTATTTACTTGCATTATCTTTGTGTAATTTTAATATTAGTTTGATGATCTGAATCTTTTAAGTGTGACAAATATGCAAAAAAGTAAAAAAACAGGAAGGGGGCAAAAACCGTTTCACAGCACTGTAGGTGCTGTTGTGGCTGTTGCGTGACACATGACGACCCCCAACTCGTGCCCCCTCAAAAATAATGAGTGCATGACACCCCTGTTGTTGTTGTTATTATTATTATTAAAAGGCTACATAGTGTAGTTTTAATTGAATTAAAAAAAGTCTGTGATTGACCAATCAGACTGAAACTGAATAAGATAGTAATGCACACTGTGTCAGATTAAAATGAGCTCTATATGAGATCCCAGCAAAATGTTGTGCTTTGGTTGGAAGGATTTAAACATTATGCTTTTTAGGGCCTAATTAATTTAGTTCTGCCTAGCAACAAAAGATTTTCAAAGGTACTGTGTTTCAGGTCTCATCCTCCTCTTTTACTTGGTCTTCTATGGCTTCTTGGTTGCCATGTTTGTCTTCACTATATGGGTGATGCTTCAGACGCTGAATGACGACACACCAAAGTATCGAGATCGGGTTGCATCCCCAGGTGAGTTTTTCAGTTTTGCAAACATTGACCGTAATTATTAATTAAAGAGTGTAAATTACAAGGTCTATTTTCTGTTGTACATACTTCTCAGTTATGAGTTATTTAAAAAAAATGATAACTAACTTTTTTCTTTTTCGCAGGGTTGGCTATCAGGCCAAACTCTTTGAATATAGTTTTTAACAGATCAGAAGCTCTTCAATATGCCCAGTATGTCCAGCATCTAGAATCGTTTCTGCATCGTAAGTGCTCTAAACTTTGCCTCACTCTCATTTTTTAAATACTTTCCCATCTGGTTGCATAGTACTTGTATATTTATAGTTTCTCTCTTTTCTATTTCCAGAGTATAATGACTCAGAACAAGCCAAAAATGACTTGTGTATGGCGGGTCAGTACTCTGAGCAGGATGAGGAACCTCAGAAGAAGGTGTGCCAGTTCAGGAGGAGTTTACTCCAACGTTGCTCCGGGATGGAGGACACCACCTATGGCTATGCTAAAGGACAGCCGTGTGTTATTGTCAAGATGAATAGGGTGAGTAACTTTACATACACTACTGTTCAAAAGTATGGGGTCAGTATGATTTTTTAAATGCATTAAGCTTTTTATCGAGCAAGGATGCATTAAATTGATCAGAAGTAGGGTTGCAAAGGGGTGGAACATTTCTGGTAAATTTCCGGAAACTTTCCAAAAATCCCTGGAATATATAAAAAAAAAGATCCTGGAAAGTTTCCAAAATTTACTGGAAATGTTCCACCTTTTTGCAGCCCTAATCAGAAGTGATTAATAAATGCTGATGATAAATAAATGCTGTTCTTTTGAAGTTTCTATTCATTAAAGAAACCTGAACATTTGTATCATGATTTCCACAAAAATATTAGGCAGCACAACTGTTTTTCATTATTGATAATAATAATAAGTGTTTCTTGAGCACCAAATCAGCATATTAGAATGATTTCTGAAGGATCATGTGACACTAAAGACTGGATTAATGGCTGCTGCAAATGTAACTTTGCCACCACAGGAATAAATTGCATTTTAAAACATATTAAAATACAAAATAGTTAATTGTAATATTTCACAATATTACTGTTTTACTGTGTCTTTGTGAATACACAGCATGTATTTCTAAATGAATTATGCATTATCAAACTATTTTCTTCAAGAGTAAAAATGTCTGGGTATTCATATCGACTTACTGACTGACTGAGGGTGAATCAGGCTGATATTGTGATATTCTTAACCCTCAGATCATTGGTCTTAAGCCAGCTGGAGATCCATACATCAACTGCACATCACAGGTAACAATTGTAGACCTGTTTAAGTTGGGTTACAATTAAAGAATGATTTACAATTTTGTTATTAAGACACTGTAGACTATTTACGATCATAAATAATGTACATTTTTGTATTTGTGGTTTAAAGCTGCAATTTGTAAGAGAAATTTAGAAAATGGAACTAAAAAGCACACAACTTTAAGAGATTAAGATCTCATGCTGGCTGTTTCTCGGAGTAATCACAATTAAAATCCATGCTTGGTCTGCAAATGACCTTCCTGCTTAGTATTCTCCAACCATTCCCATCTACTTAACCACTTTATCATTATTGTTTTGGCCTTTATAACTTTTGGTTTGCTTTTTGAGGGCTCATGTCAAGATATAATTAAGTCACATGGCCAATCAAAGTGTAAGATGCTAGCAAATCAACAGTCTGATTGGTGGCCACACAGCCCTCACCTTTTTGGGGTGTTTCATTGCTCTGCAGTACAGCCACTGTTGGAGCAGAACCTGTTGGTGTTTGTAATTGCCAGTGTTTCTGTAATTTTCTTACGGATTTCAGCTTTAAGGTTTGATTTATATGTTGTTGTGTTTCCTGCTTGGATTTCTAAATGTTAGTCCATCCTCTCTCAAAGAGTGTTTTTTTTTCTTTTCTCCCTCCCTTATTTCTTTACCTCTCATGTCTCAATTGCATGCTGCCAGTTGAACTCCTCTGTAAAGTGATGGGTAAGATCACTGTATGTCTGGTCTCTCTCATTATCCCAGTCTCTCGTTTGCTACTAGTGTGATTGAGCATGTCGCTTATATGCTTTATCATTCCTTACCTCAAATTTTCTGCAAGCCACCACATACAAGTATTTTTTAGAATTTCTTGTCAGAATTAGGGATGCACCCCGATATATATATTTAATATAATCTAAATTAAATAAACTACATATACACATGAATTTAGGCAACATTATTATGTACAGTGTGAAAAATGGATAGCCATTTACAGAGTTGCTAAAGATGACATTACAGTGTTATTAAATTATTAGTGTTTTATCGATTAACTTCAAGTGAGCGTTAGATGGCAGCAAAGTGTAAAAGTAGAGAAAGAGAGCTGCACAATTAAATATCCAACCACAATCAATACAAATAAACATTAAACATCTGTAATATTGGCTGATATGGTACTGAAATCTCATGCATCCCTAATCAGAACCAGTTGTCCATTCTCACAGTGGTTACCATCCGAATAATTTCTTAACGAGTCGCTACTTTTGAAGAAAGATGGCTAATGAACAAATAGTAATTCGTTTAGCATGGCAAAGCAGCAGCATGACTTCTAGCAAGCTGCAGTCTGCTTTTTCTGTCGCCTGCTGGGATACATTATACACTTGCATCCAAATTTATTTTTACACTGCAGCTACTGTATGTGTCATGGATAATTTATATTAATTGTCAGAACTACATGAAACAGCATCATCCACTCTCACCCAGTCACAGCCTGTTGTCTTCAGTTGTCTGATGGTATTTTCTGCTTTCTCTTCAGAGTGAGAAACCTCTCCAGATGCAGTATTTTCCCCATGAGGGAACTATTGATAGGATGTACTTTCCTTACTATGGGAAAAAAGCACATGTAAGTATAGAGCTCAGCGCAAGCTTAAAGGAATAGTTCACCAAAAAGATGAAAATTTGACATGGCCGTACCCAGGATTTGAAAATTATAATTATTATAATAACCCCTACAAATACAACTCATTATATACACTATAAACACTTTAAAGGAGACAGACATGTAGATGTTTGTGAAAGATGTTTTCTCTGTTTTGGAGGGATGATTATTTTTAAAATCATACTCTTATTTATTGCATCAAAATTTGTTAATACTTTACTATATTTAAGGGTGGATAATTTGATCAGTTTATTGCAACAATACATAACTACGATAACTTGCTAATAATGCTCTTATGAAAGTTTATAGCATGATTTGTGAAAATTTAACTATACTGAATGACATGGCATAGACTTCTTCATGGCTAGTTTTTGTGTATTTCATTTCATTTTGTAACCTACTTGTTCAACAGAGCTGTGTACTAGTGTGAAATGCTACTGTTTTTAGCGTTGATAACAGCGTTGATAACGTTTATGACAGATAATATCATGATCATTTTTGCGTTTCCCTTACTGAATGTCGTATCCTGTCAGCAAAAACCTGCATGGGCTTTTTGTGATTGCTTTCAGTTTAAGTGCCGGCGATGCAGTGTTGCCAGATATTGATACTAAAACAAACAAAAGCTAAAAATAAATAAAAATAAACCGAAATTATTTCCAATCTTTTGCAAATAAGATAAGATGAAGATATCGCTGACTCGAAACTGCAACTTCCTACTTTATAAACTTTCTAAAGTGTTAACTTTATAAACTTTCAAAAGTGTTAAATTAAGTGAAAAATACAAATCCAAAAACGCGTATAATAACATGAAGGATGCGCCCGCGCGCTCACTCACACAACTCTCTCAAGCATTGTTCACTCCGGACCTCGGTGGCCTCATAGCTGGTTATATGGGCCTGCACTCAGGCTATAACTGATGTAGATGAGTTTGTGTCTTTATCGGAACAGATTTGGATGAATTTAGCATTACATTACTTGCTCACCATAGATCCTCTGTAGTGAATGGTTGCTTGTGAAAATGAGAGCACAAACAACTGAAAAAAACATTGCAATAATCCACATGACACAGTCCATTAATTAATGTCTTGTGAAGCAAAAAAAAACTGTTTGAAATAAATATATCATCATCTATCATCAAATCTTCTGCAGTCAAAGAGGATCCAATGGAAGATACTATATACTATATAGTATGACAATATAGTATTAGTTTTTCTGTCTCTGGTCATCTATAGGAGGGCTATGTTCAGCCTCTGGTTGCTGTTAAGCTGTTGCTTAAGAAAGAAGACTACAACTCTGAGCTGATTGTAGAGTGCAAGATAGAGGGCTCCAACCTCAAGAACAACGACGAGCGCGACAAGTTTCTTGGTCGAGTCACCTTTCGGGTCCTGGTGACCGAATAAAGCATCTGCTGGTGCGGACGCTAAAGGGGAACATGCACTACTTTTCTTCCTGTTGTCCCTGTTCTCCTTTTAAGCCCTCCACTGTATGTCCTGCTGGTCCTCAGCAGGTCTCAAGGACCTAATTTAACTCTCCACAGACAGGCATGACTGATTGATTTTTGTTAATGAATCCCACTCACCATGTCTTCACAGGATACCGGTTTAGTCGTCTGTCTAGAAGGCATGAGTGTCACTGAACAATTGTTTTTTTAAACCGTGGGCCTCGCATTCCCTAGATGTTTTGAATTCTTTAATGTCATTACATTGGACCCTTAAAGGGATTTTGTTTACATTGTGATTCATGAGACGGGTTAGTCGCTATCTTAATCCTTAGTTGGTGTTTTTGTGTTTGTGTTGCTCTGTGTGAATATATTTAATGATCGTATTGTCATATTGCTATAAGATTTATGTAAAAAAAAAGTGGCATTATTTGACACAGTTTTGAAATATGAAATACGTAAAGAGCCAAATTTGTAACCTAAATGATTTTCATAACCTCTGCATGGATCCTCGTTCATGCAGATGCCTTAAGAGCCATTTAACATCTTGGTACAAATGCTATTTTGACAAATAAAAAGAAAACAAGTAAATGGTGGTTGTAGATTGTCTGTAATATCCTGAATGTCCCACATGTTGGCGTTAGGACATAAAGTTGTCTAACAGGAAATGTATTTATTTATTGCTAAAAAAGAATGGCAGAACTTCAAAATTACAATTGTGTTGAGTAGCATTTTTTGTATTTGCACTCTACATGTACATTGCCTAATAAAGCTCAGAAGTGATGTAACAGTCTTAAAACGCAAGAAGCAGATTCATTCATGCGTGATGAATCAGACTGGTATTTCTATGCTCTCAATGGAGATCATAAATTGGTGAGTCTGGTGAGAGTGACTTGTCTTGGTTCAGCAAATCAGACTGGAGGTTACAAGGATTAGAGGTTGATTTAAGTACGCGAGTATAAACCAGATTATCGCCTTACACGATAAGTGTGGTGTTCTGAATTCAGCCCCAGAACTTTTCAGGCAGACTGTGATTTGACTCCTTAATCTGAGGAATATTTTTAGGTTTTGACTCTTGCACAGATTTTTTCTTTTTTAGCTTGCAACATGCGGTTCAATTTTCATCGAGCATTACGTGCAAGATTAATCTTCAGATTCAGTTAGGAACACCTAAGAGTAAAAGCAAGAAAACAAACACATTCAAACCAGAAATAATAGCAGGCTCCGACTCCCTCGAATTGGCTGATTTGAAACCGAATTTGCACCAGTGTTATGGGAGGGGAAAAAAGCTCCGAAATAAATCTGTAAAAGAAAGAAACATTTTATTGACCAATTTTGTATCCATGCCCCTGTTGAACAACTGAAATTTCTATTTAGAATCATTCTCAAGCCTTACATACAATTACATTCAATCATTATTACTTACCTCACAAACAGTAAGAACTCAACACTGGCAAAGACACAGAACAAATAATTCATTTGCAGACAGGTAGTTTGGTCCATTTTATGTCACAATAACATTTTTTTTGCTCTTGCTCAGCATCATAGAAGCAACACCGCTGAAGACTGGAAGAGGGCATAACCTCCACCTTGGTTACATAGCGCAACTTCTGAGGATTTAGCAAATGTATCAGTGCCAAAACCCTCTCTTTGTACCCTTGAGGAATGATCTCTTTCAGCTAAACTTTCCTGTGAAGGAAGGCTGTCTGCTGTGTACATCTTAAACACTCTATTATGACGGGATATGATAACAAAACACAAATGGAATTACCTTTAAATGCTAAACAACCAAGCTCTGATTTTATTACCTTTCAGAGCTTATAATATATATTGATTTATTCATTCATATTTATATGTACATATTTATACATCCAATTCGTTTAAAAATCTAGGCGAGGAATCCGAAAAGCCCTGCTATCAAAGATCACAAGCATGGAGGTCATGAGTTAACAATTTGTGCGAGACTTTCTACAACAGAGATCATTGGAGCTCTGTTGAACAATCACACCACTCATTCAAATGCACTTTGTTAGCATGTAGATGTTTACCTGTGTCACAAGCAGGCTTACATGGAATCTGTGCAGATTTCCCGAATGGGAACGTCCATCATTCACAACATTGCATCCTTCACAATTATTTTGTTACATATTTTCACAGATTTCGCCGTGTGATGGACTAGCCGTCTCCAGGGTCTTTCCCTACCTACAGCTTGAGATGTTGGGATAGCCTCAAGTAACCAGGCAACCTTAGGGCAAACGGTTTGGAAAATAGATTGGTGGATAGAGGAATTTTGGCTAATTAAATTTTCCTTCCAACTACCCATTAGCTTGTAGTACATTCCACAGATTTCCCAATTCAAAAAATGAGAAAGAATTCCGCAGATTCCATCAGGGCCTGACCATCTTAAAGTCTTACAAAAAATATGTAATACAGTAGATGCTAATTAGTACACTGTAAACTAATCCACAAATAAACTGTGATTTGGCAAGGCAGGAGATGTTTGAAATGCAAGCCGCTGCTTCTTGGGAATGACTCCACTTCCCAAATCCACACATCTCTGCCTTCTGATCACAAACTGCTTCCGATTACATTGAGTCGCTATTGTTACATCACAATCTTAAAGTCTCTTTAGGGGGCCTGTAGTCCTCTACTCTTCTAGCATCTTCTCAATAGGGAATAGTACTTTTACTCGCACCCCCGTTGTGTAGGAGGCTGACTACTTCACGAGACATAAAGGATCTGCAGAGAAGAACTTCCCTGACTGGTCCAAAGCTCAGTCCACCATATCATGGATGGTCTAGAGTGTTTCTCAGACCATGTGGCTGTTCAACTGAAGCAATAAGAGTCTCCTTCTATACTACAATGGACTAATGTCCCATCTCTTTCCAGTCATGGTCCACTCTTCCTCAACACAGAGCACAGTTTCATTCATATTAGTGAAGCCACTGAAAGCATTTGCTGGTGAATTCTGGGCTGGGTGGCTGGATTGGTCCTCTCACAGAAGCGTGCAAGTGCCCGATTTCTTATCATCATCTAAACCACCACATGATTCTTTCCGGTTGGGGTCGCTGAGCTCGTCAAAGAGTCCAGTGTCAATCATCTCCTTTTGCCAAGCAAAGCACACAGCACCTGTGCTAAACTCCTTGAAGAACTTTTCATCCTTTGCATCAAACTCAATACCCTTGATTTCAGAGAACTCAGCAATGTCACCTGTATCCTTTGCGTAGACAACGTTGGGTTTGGGCACCCAGGGTGGATCGATAAGGCCGGCCTCCAAACGAGCAAAGTTGATGGACTTGAACCACTCATGCTTCCTGGGATCATCACCCCTGTGAAAATAGTACAAGTAACAATTATACACCTTGGTCATGTGGGAAAAGGGAGTTTGATACATTTAACAATATTGATATTGATCAAGGAAATCAAGGCTTTTGGTCATTATTACATTTGGCCCAAAAGAAGAGATATCAGTTGACTGAATAGGAAATCATCTAGAAAATCATATTTGCCAAAGCATACAAATTTGATACAATAGCTAACTGGAATACTAATACAGAATATTGTGGTAAAGGATTTCAAACAGGTTAGGGTCCACATATCCTGCTTTAACACCTCCGATCACACTGAAGGATCAGTAGGTTAAGAGGGATAGAAGGACTTACTTGCAGCCAAGACGTTCATCAATCTTCTTCTTGAGGAACTGCTTGATGATGTCTATGGTGGGGGCGTCAAAGTTCTTGTGCTCAAACTTAGGTTCCTCGTTAATGATGCGCCTTTGTACCTCCTCCTTCTCCACCTTCTCCTTCTTGGCTTCAGGACCTTTGAATGGGGTGTAGCCAGCTACCATTTCATAGATACTGCAGCCAAGGGCCCACCAGTCCACTGATGTCCTGTATGGGGTTTCAGTGAGGATTTCAGGTGCCATATATGCACCTGTTCCAGCCTGTGAAAAGAGAACCAAAGGGTTTGAGGGACGTATCATAATTTATTGTGGGAAACTGGTTAAATAAGATGCAAAACCACCCCTCTGTATGAAACTGTGAGGGTTTGAAGAGCATATGTGCTTGTCAGAGTTTTTTTATTAAAGGGTTAGTTCACCCAAAAATGAAAATTAGGCTGTGTTTTACTTACCCCCGAGGCATCCTAGGTGTATATGACTTTCTTCTTTCAGACGAATCCAGTCAGAGTTATATTAAAAATTGTCCTGGCTATTCCAAGCTCTATCATTGCAGTCAGCGGGTGTTGCAGTGCTTCAGTCCAAAAGAAGTGAAATAAAAAGCGCCCATCCATAAAACAAAGTGTCTCACACGGCTCCGGGAGGTGAACAAAGGCCTCCTGTAGTGAATTGATGCGTCTTTGTAAGAAAAATAACCATATTTAAAACGTAATAATCACTTTAATCTAGCTTGCGCTCACTGTTGTACACTGGAAGCAGTTCCGTGCGGATGACGTATGAGGTCGGCTTTGCGCATGCGCCGCTCAGAAGTGACAAAAGCGAAAGCGCAGGGGAGAGATCAAAACAAAACAACGGTCACTAATTAGAAGTACAAAATTAGGATTTGTAAAAAATGTAAGAGGATTTCGAAATAAGCCAAGAGGAGACTGGTTTTCCTTTGCTAAAGTAAGGAAACTTTGCTTCCTTTGATCCTGTAAACAAACGTTGGTTTTCACGAGACTCGCCGGCGCATGCGCAACGCTGACCTCATACGTCATCCGCCCGGAGCTGTTTCCGTGTACAACTGTTGGAGCAAGCTACATTAAAGTGATTATTATGTTTTGAATATGGATATTTTTTTTACAAAAATGCATCGATTGTGAGGCGCTTTTTTATAGATGGGTGCTTTTTATTTCACTTCTTTTGGACTGAAGCATTGCAACACCCGCTGACTGCAATGATAGAGCTTGTCTGAAAGAAGAAAGCCATATACACCTAGGATGCCTCGGGGGTGAGTAAAACACAGCCTAATTTTCATTTTTGGGTGAACTAACCCTTTAAGGTGACAGCACTAGAGTAGTAGAGCATTTTATGTAAGTATTACCCTATCTATTGCTCATACCTCATTTCCTCTCTTTGACAGAAAGAAGAAGATTAATTGTAATCCTCTACTATCTGTCAGGAGTCATGTGCCGATCCACTGAGATGAAGTGGACAGTTAGGCTCAAATGCACATGTGCACCTTTGTGTACAAAGCTGCTTTCACCTGGAGTCATTCGTTTAGAACTATATGGCAAATCTAACAACTTCAATTTAATTGCATGGCTTTAAGACACATCACCATGGGGCTTAAAAATGTATCTATGGGATTTAAGGCATGATAATAGTTACAACAACACAATTGTATTAAATAACTAAGATATTTCAGAAAAAAGCATTGTTTTTTTTGGCTAAATAATCTATCCTAGTGTAATGCTAAGCAGGAAATGTGTTGGCAATTTGTACTTAAAGTGGAAAACCCTCCAGAAATGCAAATAACTATAATAAGATAATTGACAGGGTTAGGTTTAGTCAAGCTAAAATGTAGTGATTACATGGGAAAAGATGCACGGTCATTGTGCCAGACTAACATAATTAGATTACCTAAGCAAGAATGACCTAGACCTTCAGACCACTAAAGCTATAATGTGTGCATATAGTGTAGTTACATAAATTAAACTGCTGGGTCATGGTTTTAAAGTTGTGAAATGTCAAGAAGATTAAGGCTTCAATAACAGTCAATAAAGTGTTCAAGAAAGACAAGAAAATGACAGCAAAGAGCAGTGATAAACGCAGAGTCTTCAAACATATAAAATTCATGTTACAAATATAAAATGTAGCGCCTCCCCAGCCTTTGGCTGTCTGATCAGAGACAGATTTGTGTAATTCTACCTAAGAGGATCAGGAGTGTAAAGCCAACCAAACCCCCGGTGGTTCAGCTTGGGCTTCAACCTGCTTTGAGGACTCAAGAAGGGCACAGGATAATAAGCTTATAGGGTCACTGCAAGAAAGTTGTTTCATTTTGACATTTGACAATATAACAAAAATGAACATGTCATGAGGGATAGCACTGAGTATGTAACATCCTTTTGTCTAGTGAACAATCGAAATATGATACGAAGATATGAATTCCAAACAAGGCGAAACAAAAAAGGTTGAGGAAAAACTTGATGAAGGTAGTATATTCCTTCTGTTATATGTATCATCTACAATCTATCTTTACAAATGTAACTTGTCATTACAAATGTAGCTTCTAACACTTTAAACCATTTAGTTAGATAACCACTACCTAAAACACATTCAAATTCTGGGAATAAGTTAAAGGCTCGATTAACCTAATTTGTGTTGTGCTGAAATATTAAGTACTTTGAAATCTGTAATGAGCCCTTAACATTTCATTGAGTAATTTAATTTATCAGATTTTTGTTACTTTTAGCATAATTCCTTGAATGAGCTTCCAATTTACTTCTGCAAATCTCCACTGAGACAAAAAAACAAAAGGTTTCACTTAATGTTTCATCAATCATAATTTCATCAGTCAATTTCATCAAGCTTCCCAGTTGCTGATGGTGTACTGTCCTTTTACAATCAATAATGCTGCACTACATTAAAAACATCACAATAGCTATAGATTTCATGCTATTTTGTATAACACTGTTTTATTGTCATGCGACAGAGACCCAGTCGTGATTATTGCGCCTCTTGGGTAAAGGTGAAGCACTTGTGGGCCCTTTGAATGAAGTAACCTTATCTTAGCTTAGTTGGAAGCTAAAGCAGAGTTTCAATGCAGAGCAGATTGTGAAATGAATACTGATATAATTTAATGAAAATAAATATCATTTATAATATAATTTAATGAACAATCCTCCTAATCACAATTATATGTGCCCTACCAACGCAAAAGCTTAAAGAGACAATGAGCCTAGGGTGCAGGTAAGGACACTGCAGCTAACTGATCCTTGTATCACTTCTTTATGCTGTCTTTGTGTCTGTTAACTGGTGTAGCTGTACTATGGTTGATGAAGATCACCAGGAATTATATAACAGGCACAGAATACCACGCTAACATGGCAGTAATCCCGATTTACCATGTAAAAGACAAACAATCTTAAGGTCCCTAAAATCTCTAAAGTCCTGGTGACATACAAGGACTGCTAAACATAAAGTAAACAAGGATTTGTACTAAACCAGTAAACTCAAATGGTGTTCTGAGGACCACTTGTGGTCTGTGATGGAATCTAAGTGTTCTGCAAGTTGATTCACTACTTTAAAAAAATGACATCTATAATTGCAGAAAAGTCAATTAATTAATTGACTAATTACTTAGCTGGTTGTGTTCAGTTTATGTTAAATTGTTTTCTCACAGTGATGTAGCTCAAAGGTATGTGTCAGTGTACATAAGTGTTTAGTCCAACTTAGCTAATGAATAGTCCATTTAGGTTTATTAGATAGTAAGTAGTAGTAGTAGTAGTAGTAGTCTATATAAGTAGTAGTTTAGTTTATTTGCTTTTGTCATGATTAGACTAGTCCAATCTAGTTTACTTCAATAACATAGCATAATTATGGATTGGTGTTGAATAAAATCCCCAAATAATGTATGGAGTGTTAGGTAGTCTGTAATTTTGGTTTTTACTGCTTAAGTTGTTCACCTCCTTTAGTACTTTGAGAATGACTCTCCATGCTATTAATCTCACACAAGCATACTCAATTGTTATCCGGTGCCTTTAACGGTACTGATCACCGCATAGATGTGATTAGCTCACCTTCTGGGTGATGGTTTTTCCAACAGCAACCTCCACAGCGAGACCAAGATCTGAAAGACGGCACTGGCCCTGGCTATCTAAGAGCACATTCTCTGGCTTCATGTCACGGTACACGATGTCCATGGTATGCAGATGAAGGATACCGGTTGTAATCTGAGCTGTATAATAGATGATCCGTTCCCTTTCGATACCCTTCTCACCAATGTTATAGATGTGATACTTGAGGTCACCTCCATTCATCAAGCTCATGACCAGACAGAGATGGGTCTTGGTGTCGTAAGCATAGGCCAGGCTGACAATGAACAGGCTGTTGACCTTCTCCAAGATCTTCTTCTCTAGCAGGGCCATTTTCTCACCATGTTTCTTCTTGAGACGCTTCTTGCAGAGCTTCTTGCAAGCGTACATCTGGCCGGTGTTCTTAACCTGCACTGCACACACCTGGAAGTGTATATGATTGACACAGTTACGTTTGAGAGGCTACATCATAATATCTTGGATTTAAGACATGTATTCATAATTTTTAGCACCTTCTAGTTAAGGCTGACATTGAAAATGTATGCTAATAGATTGCGCTTCACAAAAAGAACCTACCTCTCCGAATCCGCCCTTTCCAAGTGTCCTGAATTCATAAAAGTACTTATCAGTGATTGGCTGTCTCTCGTACTCTTTCCACTGCAAAAACTTTTCAAAGCATTCGCTTGTCTGGTAATCTGTAAACGGCTTGCCTTTTAGGAACTCTTTGGTGGCCTCCTTCACCTGTCCCATCACCTCCTCGAAATCTTTGTCAGTAACCGCCTTGCACTTGGCTGCTACATCTCCAGTCAGGAAGGTGAGGGAGATCTTGGAGCCATCTTTGCAGAACTTATTGATGATATTTGTACGGGCCTTGTCTTTAGCAGCGGCCTCTGACAATTCCCAATCTATCAGATCATCCAGAAATTCTGCAGCAGTGCTACACTCTGGCCCCGCTTGATCCAGGTACTGGCGAAACAACTTCTTTCCAATAGGCTGCTTTTCGCAGAGGGAATCAAATTCCTTTTCCAGACTCGTCCTGAGTGTCACACATTGGTCTGCCTTGGGTAGAGAGAGACTTCGGCGACGTTTCTTCATTTCCTTGTCATCACCGCCTTGGGCTTTTAGGTAGGCCGTGTTGGCCACCAAGTTATCGAGTCCCCCCATGTCACACATTTTGGTGGCTGTGTCGGGTTAGTCGCCCCAGAGAAATGGAAAGCTCTGGAAGCTCTGTGTTATCAGGCTAAAAGATGCTACTGCCAGCACTCAGTGCGTTTGTGTGAAACTCGCTTCGAAGCCAAGGCGCAGATGAGCTACTAAGACACAAGCGCCTGCAGACCAAGACACACTGACAACCCAGTAATTACTCATTTAGAATTAAATACCTGCAAGGGATTTTCACTTAAGTATATTTGTGTGGTCTATACTCAGCTACTATTCAAGGAAAGGAACTTATAAGAGGGTTCTCCCACTAAGAAGCTTTAGGGCTGACTATATTTAGGCAGATGCAGAGCGGTAGTAAATGGATGGCCATCGGGCTCTGTTGTCTAAACATAAATGGTGATACGATAAGGGGAGCAAAAATGTGGGAGCTAACAGCTCAGCATGGAGTGTACAAAATGCTGAGGACGCACTAAAACGTTCTCCTGTTGTTTATAGGCCAAATGGTTAATGTGCTATTGCCACACTAAATACCAAAGAAGAGGGCTAATGTCCATCTGCTGACACAATCAACCATATGATTTTGAATCATTTTACTTACTGATTTGAAATATTACCAGTTTGCCTATTTTTAGTTTAGTATAATAATTTTTAACATTTAGTCAAATATACTTTTTTAACTTTTAAAACAATTGATTCAGAAGGATCTGCTCTAAGAATCTATTGAGAGTCAAAAAGTGTGCCAATATGTTCCTGCCACATGCTTTGTGTCTTTACAAGATTACGTTCACTCAGGGATTCAGCCTGAGCTATCACCCTTTGCATATACGTGTCAGAAAACTGCACAAAGTTAGGCAAAACTGTAAGTATGTGGGGTTTTTAATCCTACTTTAAAGAGAAAAGAAAGATTTTGTTTATTATTGAGCATGTCATGCCATATGCAGGAATAAAGGTAATACATAATCAGTACAATATAAATGCATTTTATGATGTTGTGATTTACTTTGAATGCAAGGCAATAATCTTGTGTCACAAATTCTGATGAATTATGAATTATCATTATTTGTCCACGGTCTGTCCTGCTCTTGATTTTTGTTGAAGTCTATAGTGGTCTTGCCAGGTAAATTCAGGTTATGGTGTTGCTTTGTTAAAATGACGTTTGTAAGTTCAGACATCTTACCTTGATGGGTTGCGCTCTGCTGCACTGGCTTCATTTCTACAGTGTGCCAGTCTCTCATAGACCCTCTTTAATGAGCATTAACTTTCACATTAATTCCTACATTGTACTTGAAATACTGAGATCACCCACACTAGCCCAGGTGACCGTTTAAAATCATATTATTTCACAAACAGTCCTTCACATTATATCTCACACCATTTGTTATTTTAAAAAGGTCAGTTTGTAGAGAAAATTAAATATCAAGATAAAACAAGATAAAGTCTACACTATATATTATATATACAGATATATTATGTAAAAACAAAATTAAAATTCGAACACAGTCTTGCGGACCAAGATGGACCATACTTGATTACAGGTATGCCATATTGACATGGATTTTGTAGGCTCCAGTCAGAGGTCATGCATTAACAGAAATTACACAATTCTCCTACTGTTTTAGTAGCGATCTCTATATCTAAGGTGGTGCGCATCAGTATAAGCTAATTCAGTCCGCTAAAGCTAAGCTAATATGAGTTAATCCATACCAAAAGTGTCCTACGCTTCTAAAACAGAGTGGGAGGAGGGGGTCTCATTCACGTACACAGCAATCCCTGATAGCAGACGTACATCACGGAGACGTCTATTTGTCTATATGCAAGATATATTTTTTTAGAGTGTTTGCTCATCTGCAATACGTCTATAGGACGTTTCCTAGATGTCAAATAGATGTTTATGATTTAGAATGTATGTAAAACTGACATCTTAAAGACGTCTGTCATATGTTGGTACACAGATGCTTTCCAGATGAAGTGATCTTTAACAGACATCTTGCAGACATATGTATGCTATCTGGGATGCATGTTAAAGCAGCTCAAGCTAACTTTCTAGATCATATTGAACATCAGCCAACCATATGCAGTTATTAAGAGTTTGGAAGATGTGTTTGTGGCTCAAAATAAGAAAATGCATACTGCAAAAACATAATTGTATGTTTACAAAGAAGCAAGCTAATTTATTTAAAGGTCCCATATTGTCAAAACTGAAATTTCCTGGCTTTTTTCATGATAACTGAGGTCTAGGTGCTATGTAACTACCATATAAGTTTCAAAACAGTCAGTCCACACTCCACAGTAAAATGCACACAGCCTGCATAAAGTAGTTGTGATTTTTCACAAACCGCTGTGACTTCCGTAAAAAGTTGACGTCAGAACTATACAGTCACCGCCTACAGTCACCACCCCTCGCACCGTCCACCGTCCCACTCTCCTTTTGCCGAACCCCAGACAACATTGCGAAACCATGTCGAAAATGTTAACTTTAACTACGAAACCAGATCAGCCAACCTGTTTTATCGTGTTTAACCACAGCTGTCGTCGGTTTTTTGTCTGGCAGTGGCAGCAGATATGCGATCAAATTTCTCATTTGAGGCTGTATTACATCGATTCTGGCACCCAACATCACAACAAGATATTTTAAGCTCCTTATGTAGCCGAATCTGCACTGGTTTGAATGGGCCGCCTCCAGTTTCCCCTTTGTTTTGCTGCCTCCAGCTAGCGCTGTGACGTCAGCTGACCCTAGTTACTTGTGGTTAGCCTGGCCGTGCGGCACTCAGAAAACAACAGGCCAATCAGAAGAGAGGCTCATGAAAATTAATTAGACAGGCCAAAATCGACCTGTTCTCAGCAGAGCTCCTGAGAAAGGAGCTGTAAAAATATATTGAGATGGTTTTTGGTACTTATACCGCAAATATATATTCTTAAGGACATCAAAACCTAAGATAAAACTCCAGAAAGGTGTAAAATATGGGACCTTTAATTAATAGACATGTATCTGTACCCACTGTCAAATGGTAATTCTACACACATCCGCTTTTCTCTCCAGATCTGACACAGCTCAACAGTCATCTCTGTCCTTCATGGCAGTAGGATCACCTTAGGTCTCACCTAGAGATCACCTCCTCTTACAAGAGTGGATTAAAGAGGTGGTGGAGGGAGAGAGCAGACTAACAATCCCCCATCTGCTTTTAACACAGAGACACAAAGTACTGAGCAGATCAGCTGGTCACTCGCACAAATGGCAAAATACAACAGGAACAGGTTCTTGTTCAACATTTAAATACTAATACATATACACCTGATAAATAATTGGATATGACAATGTTTATTTTCACTACAAAATATAAAACATATCAAGCATAGCACACTTATTGTGTCCACTGCTTGTACATGTCTTAACAATTGAATTAGATATATTATTAATACAATAGTTTATACTGCATGTCTAATACCATAATTACTTTTTAATGATCTTATACCATCAACAAATATGTTCAGAGTATAGCTTAAAGGGTTAGTTCACCCAAAAATGAAAATTCTGTCATTAATTACTCACCATCATGTCGTTCCAAACCCGTAAGACCTCCGTTCATCTTCGGAACACAAATTAAGATATTTTTGATGGAATCTGACAGCTCTCTGACCCTCCCATAGACAGCAAGGGTACTACCACGATCAACGTCCAGAAATGTAGCAAGAAGATCGGTAAAATAATCCATGTGACATTAGGGGTTCAACCGTAATATTACAAAGCTACGACAATACTTTTTGTGCGCAAAAAAGAAAAGAAAAACGACTTTATTCAACAATTCGTCTCCTCTGTGTCACCCTAGCGCCATTTTGGAGAGTATCCACTGAAGGCAAACAGGGTATGCTATTCTGTGTCAGCTGCGCCACGCGGATACGTTTTCTACATTGTTTGTGCTTTGATTTGAACGAAAACAACGTATCCATGTGACACAGCTGACACAGAATAGTTAAGTTCAGTGGATATTCTCCAAAATGGCGCTAGGGTGACGCGGAGGAGACGAATTGTTGAATAAAGTCGTTTTTTTGTTTTGTTTTGCGCACAAAAAGTATTATCGTAGTTTCGTAATATTACGGTTGAACCCCTGATGTCACATGGATTATTTTACCGATCTTCTTGCTACGTTTCTGGACGTTGATCGTGTAAGGACCCTTGCTGTCTATGGGAGGGTCAGAGAGCTGTCAGAATGCATCAAAAATATCATAATTTGTGTTCCGAAGATGAACGGAGGTCTTACGGGTTTGGAACGACATGAGGGTGAGTAATTAATGACCGAATTTTCATTTTTGGGTGAACTAACTCTTTAATGTTTGAGGAGGTTATAGTCTCAAGGGGTTCATTTGTTTCAGTATTGCCTGTAAATGTCAAGAGTTATAAAACTTACTCACTTTTACAAACAAGCACCTTTAAACAGTAAATCAATGCTTACATCAGCTAAGTCACACTGACTGGTTTTATATCCAGTCTGTACAAAAATATTTCTATATTACAAAAAATGTTTCAAGAGTACAGAGATCTAGTTCTTGTATTTCACAGTGAAACTAAAAAATAATGTAAAAATTGATGTCAGAGGGGACTGTTTGCCTGTTGACTTTCTTTAATGAGACAGCTGGTAGCCCTCATGCTAAAAGTCAATCGGTACCAGTGTCTCATCGCGTCTTGTCACAAGTGACACTGCCCTCTAGTGGATAACTATTATTATGTTATAATCATTATGAACGGGTAAGAATCATCTTCCATTCAGATGGACAGAGAACTGAGCAACAATATTCTGTCCTCCAAACTAATGCTATATTTCTGTAAACAAGTGTGCAAAATACACCAGCTGGCATACTTTCAATCAAGACTCAACTATAATAAAAGGACATTTGAATGTGATGTTTATCACATTTTTATAAGGCCAGGAAGATGTTAGATTTTGGCCAAAAGATTTTTGGCCAAAACTATTTTTATTTCACATTTGTACTCTTTCATAAATTGCTTCATAATCGATTAGTATTGAACTACTATTGCTGTTATATACGCAATGTGCTGTTAATAGCAGGTTCTACTCTGACATCTTAAGCAGTCAATCACCTCATTCAGTGTGAAAACATAACTAGTACTAGAATAGTAAGTGATTGGTTAAGTATCTTTCTCCCATGTGATAACAGTGGGAAATGTTTAATAGCTATTTTTGTAGCCATAACTTTTTAATGTTTGTGCCCATAACGAAATTGTTCCCAAGAAATATGACAGATAACCTCGGTCAGTGGTCTCCCATATATTAATGGTGCTGTATGTAATATATTTTTTTAAATTATACATTTTTAAATTATATTAGTTTTAGACTGTGCTCCGAGTTTGTGTCTCCTGATCTCATCTGTTAAAAGCCGTGTGTGTACCCTGGTATTCCCTAAATTATGGGGGCCAAAAATGTCCCCACAAAGACAAGGATTTTGGATGTTGCCATATTTGTGGGGACATTTTTGGTCCCCATGAGGAAACAAGCAGATAAATCTTTTTGAAAATCTATATAGAAAATCTATAGATCTGAACGCGCTCTGACTCATAACACACGTGGAAGAAAGTGGACAGTGCTCTTCAGATCATTCTGTCATTCTTTTTAAACTACTCATGACCACCTTTAGCAAAATAATATATCACGTTTTATTGTAGGCTTATTTACCGTGGTACATTTTGTTGAACTAGTTGTAGAATTTATAATAGATCATCTGTTAGGGAATAGATTTTTCTCTATAGATTTATATTACAACTAGCATGTTGTAGCTAATGTTTCTAAATGTGCAGGCTGTTGTTTTTCATAACAAATGCTATATTGATTAATAAAAAAAAGTAATTATTGGCCTGGTAATGATTAATAGGCTAGCCTTATTATAACAAATGTTACGGAACATGGTACCAGAGTCAGAATCGAGAGCCAAGGTGAGTGATGGAAAAACCTGGCCTTCAGATATTCCAAGAGATGGCATAGATTAAATCATTAGGAGCCTGATGAACAATATCAATATAAGAAAATGTTACAGTAAGTTAGATTGACTTCCCATGGCATGTTGAATTAGAATATTCTTTCAAATACAGCCTATGAGTGCCTAAATAATATAAAATAGGCTATTATATATCCTGTGTAAACGAGTAATTGTTAACTAGGCAATTACTTTATTGCAGTTATGTTATCAACCAACTTTGCATGTGTGGATAATAGCACAAAAGACAATTTTACAAAAATAAAAATATAAGCAAACAAACAAATAAATAAATAAACCTTATAAGGGAGCATGACCCGGGACTCCACAAAAACCCCCACAATGTTCAAACCAAAACTACGCCCTTGTCTCCATGACTGCGTCAAATAAAAACAGAAGAATAAGTACATTATCATTTTAAAGACTTTGTGTTCTATTCTGTCATTCTGTTTTTCTGAATGGGATCTCATCATCCCCAGGGGAAGCATGGCAGACCTCGGTATTGGTATGATCTATAATAACATATGGATATTGGCAATGCACACTGGAAGTAGCCTACTAAATCATCTGTTTTTAAAACACATTCTTGTAAATTATTTAGTTTTGCATCATGACCTTGAAGTGTTTAAGTCAAAACAACAACCATCATCACAAGAATCATTCAGTGTCAGATTCGAGTTTATTATCTTGTAAACTCTATGTCCTATGATATAAGCTATTTTTGGACACTGTAATGGCATTCATTTTTAGATTGGCTAATTTATGTTTGTTATTTTGGATACGTGTTTGATTTCTATCTACTCATATGGTGTAAATATGTTTTATAGCAGGTGTTAACAGTGATTAACAACCATTACTAATGAAGAGCGGGGTCGGGTGGGGTTGCTATAAACCAGGGCTATTCAATTAGCTTAATTTGAGGGCCAGATTATCGAATTGAAAATTTAAAGGGGGCCAAGGGGGTAGGGGCCATCCTGATCTCTTTCTGGGGGGGGGCCTATAAAATTTGAAATTAAATTTAAAAGCATATTCAGCATTAGTGTTGTCTGTCAGTCAATTAAAAAAAACAGAATAAATAATCAATCTCCAAATTATTATAGAAACAAAATAAAGATGGCATAATTTAAATATTAATATTATATATTAATAATATTAATAATAATGATGTCACGAATCCGGTCCATGAAGTTCCAATTTCATTGACTCTCGCACTACACACTGTTGCACATCACTCCGGACTACATATCCCATCATTCATTGCACTGATTGCACTCAGCACGGATTGCACCCAGCTGTTTCATATCACTCCCTCACTATTTAACACTCACTCTGTTCCCTTCCCTCTGTCGAGTATTGTCTAGCGATTATCACTCTCCTGGTGATAGCTAATCTACAGAGCCCTAGGTTGTTTTTCCCAGCCTTAGCCCTAGCCTTAGCCCTAGCCTTAGCCCTAGCCCTAGCCCTAGCCTAGTTTTGCCTTGCCTTGTCTGTTTCCTTCGGTGTTGATCTCGAGTATTGTTTAGCGTTTATCGCTCCCCTAGCGATAGCTACACTACAGAGCCCTCAGTCGTTTCCTAGCCCTAGCCTTAGCCTTAGCCTAGTTTTGCCTTGCCTTGTCTGTTTCCTTTGGTGTTGATCTCGAGTATTGTTTAGCGTTTATCGCTCCCCTAGCGATAGCTACACTACAGAGCCCTCAGTCGTTTCCTAGCCTTAGCCCTAGCCCTAGCCTTAGCCTTAGCCTAGTTTTGCCTTGCCTTGTCTGTTTCCTTTGGTATTGATCTCGAGTATTGTTTAGCGTTTATCGCTCCCCTAGCGATAGCTACACTACAGAGCCCTGTCTCTGTCTTCTCCAAATAAAGCTTTGCATATGGATCCGCACGTCTCGTCAGCCCCGTTACAAATGAAGACCAATAATGGTACTGATGTCTTTATTAAATAAATTTTCCACTCAATTTGAGCCATTTAACATTACAGTATAATTGAAAGCCATTATTTTCATAATTTAATAGGCTTTGAAAAATATAACAACTTTCGATTTGAGTGAACTTAAAAAAAATCTATACTATATAAATCTATAAATTGTATCTCTTTTTCTTTTGTTCTTTGATTTAACGTTACATCAGTCACAGACTGCAGCAGGTTTCACTTTAAATGAAGCGCTGTCTCTTTAAATCCTGATGCACATGACCCCGATACATATCTGATTTTCTCCCAACTCTTTATGGTCATTTAGGGCTTAATAACTGATTTAAGACTTTATACAAGGTAACTCGCCAAAACCACATATTTTTACATCATTGTGTGTGTGTTTTTGTCCGTTGAAACGCTTGTCTGAATTAAGCGGCTCGAGCATATGTGCACTCTAAAAAAATGCTGGGTTATTTCAACCCAACTTTGGGTCAAATTTGGACTAACCCAACTTTTGGGTTAAAAATTTAATCAAAAAATTTAATCCAACAGTTGGGTTAGTCCATATTTGACCCAAAGTTGGGTTGAAACAACCCAGCATTTTTTAGAGTGTGTAAGTTACAGCTGAACGCACAGACTTTCAAACTATAGGCTACTTCCTTTGATGATAAACTTCATCCAGTGTTGGCGCTCGTCAGAAGTTATGACCGATAACATGGTCTTCAAAACCGTTTAAACTAGAGTTGTGGTGGATATCTCATAACTCCCTCTCACAAGCGCTTGTCAGCAGTGCCGTCTATTGATGTTGCGGCTTCCGGTAGATTGTAGTTATTGCGTCTCTTCCTTTTCTTTTTCAGCTGGCCCGGGCCAGTGTTGCCACCTTGTGGACAAACTAATTAGTGCAAAATCAATTCAAGGCGTATGTGCGACCTGCGTACTCTTCCTCGGGCCGGATCGGCCCGCGGGCGGCCAATTGAATAGCCCTGCTATAAACCATTAAAGCTCATTTGATTAGAGAGAATAACCACCCAGCTCTCCTTTCGTCAATCACTGTGTCACACCCCCCACCACACACCACTACACCACACCGATCATTTACGACTATACACGGCCCCCCTGCACACCCACAGCCCGGCAGTAGGGGCAACTATACCGACTTCTCAGGCTTGATTATACTCAAAGAGGAACGTGGGTGAAACCGGGTGCCAAACCGCGCCGGACAACAACAGGAGAATCACCGCTTCTGACCGCAAACACTGCGTTTTCAAACGAAAACCGCGATTAGTCCCGCAAGGAGAACAGGTAGATCATCAGATTCTGTGGAGGAATATGTTGTGGAGTGAAGAGACTGAGCACGAGAGAGAATTCCAGTTAGAGCCTCATTTAGAACGCTTCTTTCAAATGCTTCAAAGGCTCTTTATGGCGTCATACTATTAAGACGTCACGGGAGGCTAACTGTCTTACCTAAAAGACTTTTAGGTATTAGATTTTATGTTAATAATTTCTCCAATTTAATGGAGTCACCATGACTTTTGACATATGACCATAAATACCAAACATTTGATTCTGGTAGCATGCATTTCAGTAGCCTACTGTAGTAGGCCATCTGTTTAATTAAGAATATATATGAGTACTGTAAGTTCTTAGGAATTAGTTTTTGTTTACTTTTTTATTGTTTCACTTTGTCCCAGACAAACTTCCGAAGTAAACTATGAAAATCCATCTTATTAATTATAAATAACCAATTATGAATTATTTATTAAAACATTATTAGGCTACATGTTAACATAAATATTAGCGTGCTTGTTTACCAAGCAGCTTAGTGCTTGAGATGACATATGTCATGTGTCATGTGATATGTGAAGAAAACAAAGTTAAATATAACTTGTGAACAGAAGATTTGTATTGGTCGTCAAAATGTGTTGAAACGTTAATGGTGTATATAGGACATTATGTTAGCTATGAAATTAGCAAAACCAAGGGTAATTTTCTTTAAATTAAAAAATATACATTTTTGTGTGTGAAAATGTTTCTTTTTTTGATTACTACTGACCAGTAAGGCAGTTTACTTGCATGATTAGAATCAGTCAGACAAGGCAAATTAGAAAAATATTAAAATAAAATAAAAATACTTTGGGGAAAAAAAATTTAATGGAAAATATGACTCGTGAACAATTTTGCACTATTTTCCATTGGTTTCCTCACTTCTGCTTTAGAGTCAGGTCTGGTTTCGTAAAACACATTTATTTCTCCAAGAAGAAGTTTTTAAATGAATAAATAATTACTGTCACAGTGATCGTGTGATATCTCATTACAGTTATTTCTGTGATATCCCAATGTAATTTATCTTAAAGGTCATATGATGCTGCTAAAAAGAACATTATTTTGTGTATTTGGGGTAATGAAATGTGTTTATGCGGTTTAAAGGGATAGTTCACCCAAAAATGAAAATTTGATGTTTATCTGCTAACCCCCAGGACATCCAATATGTAGGTGACTTTGTTTCTTCAGTAGAACACAAATTATGATTTTGAACTCCAGCCGTACTCCAGTCTATCAGTCGTATAATGCATGGCAATGGTAACAAAATCTATGAGAGTAAAAAAAACATGCACAGACAAATCCAAATTAAACCCTGCGGCTCGTGATGACACATTGATGTCCTAAGACACGAAACGATCGGTTTGTGCCAGAAACCGAACAGTATTTATATAATCTTTTACCTCTAATACACCACTATGTCCAACTGCCTTGAGCGCGTGCACGGCATCCAGTGCGTGAGGTGTGTACGCGCTCTGGCGTAGTTTACGCAAACGCCGGAAGTGATCTCTCGTGCGTATACGTCACTCATTGTTTAAAAATCATAATTTGTGTTCTACTGAAGAAATAAAGTCACCTACATCTTGGATGCCCTGGGGGTAAGCAGATAAACATAAAATTTAAATTTTTGGGTGAACTATCCCTTTAAGGTTAAAAAAACACATTATTTTCCACATACTGTACATTATTGTTTCTCCTCTATGCCCTGCCTTTCTGAAACGCGTCGATTTTTACAAAGCTCATCGGTCTAAAAAGCGGACAAAAACATTAAAATCCATTAGAAACAAGGTATTTGTTGCATCCAGTGGGAACATAATTACGGATTATAATGACTTATACTGTCTTTTTACGTGTTGTGTTGCATTGCGCAGCGTAAACATAAAACCACCTCTGCATTTGTGATCGGAGAAATGACAAACAACAAGCGCTACTCTACACTGCTTAAAACTCACGTTTGAATCGTCAGTGACACTCTTTAAATATGAAAAACTTACTTACAGTCTGTGAGTGAGAACTGGCATTGTAGTCTACTCTACCAGGATCAGGAAACAGTCCTCCATAAAATGCGCTGCACACATCTGAATATTTGGGTTAAACTGTTCTGGAACAGTGTTGTAAATACCCACTGATTTCTAGTCGTGTCCTCTTTTGGAAGGCCAAACAAAGTAGTTTTACTATCACAACGAAACAGCGTCACACACCTATTTATTTTTCATTTTTTAGAATCATTAATTAGAAATGAGAATGTTCTCTTGCTCAGTATAAATGAAGCAAAAAAAAAGTTGTAATTTATTTTTCATTATATGAAAATAATTCATTATACACTGACTTCCACACCTATCATGTTTCCCAGGTGGACTGCATTTGAGCCATGAAATGCTAATGCGGTTCTATTGACGGCTACAAAGCTTAGTCTGATGTGATGCACCTGGTGTTAAATATGAAGGGAGACATGGTGAGGAATAGACACAAAGAATAAACACACAGAGGTGTTATGACAAGAAAACGCAGGTGATTTTGTTTTATATCTGGGTCAATTCACCACTTATATGCAACAGTCAACAATGGATCAGTTACAGTCAGAGCATTTAGAGCATCTATACTAAACATTCAACCTGAAACCACACTCCTGTACAGGTGTGAAACATCCACAACACAACTCTAGTCCATCAATTAACATCTTGTGAAGTGAAAAGCTGCATGTTTGTAATAAACAAGTCCATCATTAAGACATTTTAAACTTCAAACTGTTGCTTCTGGATAAACTATGAGTCCTCTATTCATAATATTGCTTTCTCCATTGACATCTCATCTGAATCAGGAGAGAAATATGTACTGTTTATAAGTGAAAACAGTCCAAAACTGTTATAAACAAATATGTTATAAAAAAAAAGTTATTGATTGCATTTGAAGCATAAGTTTTACATCCAATCACGTTAATCATGTTAACAAATAAATGCACCAGCAATTAAGTGATATCCCCGCAGTTGTGGTCTTGACTGGTCTTGAAATTAAATTCCGAGACCTTCTAGTCTGAGACCGAAACAAGACTGAGTACAAATGCGTTCCGGGGGTACCTACTGTAGATCGGACCCAATGTGCATATTTGAGCCTATATTTAGTGTATGTAAAATACATATACTGTTAAAATCAGATACTCTTAGATGTTTACTCAAGCTATTTTGGAATTGGCAACTTGTAGTGGAGTAATATTCACTGTAAGGTATCTGTACTTTCACTCTTTACACCTCTGATTATCATGATGTTTTTATCAGCTGTTTGATCTCTTATTCTGATGGCACCCATTCATTGACAATTCATTGTTAAGCAAGTGATACAACGCAAAATTTCTCTAAATCTGTTCTGATGAAGAAACAAGAAACAATCTCATCTACATTTTGGATGGCCTGAGGGTGAGTAAATATTTAGCTCATTTCAATTTTTGGGTGAATTATTCCTTTAATGATGCATCCTGCAATAGACCTATAATGTGAAAAAGAGGTGTTTTTACAAATTATCGTTATTGGAAAAGTATTGCTAAAACTCACATCATATGCTTTAGTCACAATATGATATGAGTTATTATGGCCACATTGTTTATAAATCTACAAAATGTTGTTCATGCACTGTCAAAAAAAAATCGTTGACATTTATGGTAAAATACCGGCAGCTGTGGTTGCCAGAACTTCACCGTAAAAAATATGGTAGCAACATTTTAGGTTTTACAGACTTAACTTAAATTCACAATAAAATACCGTATTTCATTAACTGATGTAATGTTAATAAACCAACATATTGAAGTACTAATATCTGTTTTGAACCATTGTAATGCACTGATAACCACCAAAAACTGGGGATGATGAGAAAGTCACATGATGAACCAAAGCTCATCACAAACAGCTTTTCTATGAGCTGAGGATAGCAATACTTATATATAGAAGGTGCACAGTGTCATTCACACAAACACTAAACCCCATCATGGTGACAAACATGATTCTGAAATAATGCAATAAACATTAATTTAACAACATTAGATGTAAGATTAAACCCTAATGTACACAACTGATAAGAAAAAAACTAAGAAACATGTTATTTCAACAAAACATAAAAATAAAAAAAATACAAAGTGTCATGCAGGGAATTCTGGGAGTGTCAGTTTACATTTTGTCACTGTAAATTATACAATGACTTTTTCTTTTTCACTTCCAAAAACCGTATTTTTAACAGTATTTTACTGTAAAATTACATTAAATGTAATTACATTTATTAACCGAATATAGTATGGAAACTTACTGTTAACTAGTTAACAGGTTTTGACTGTAGCAGTCTTTTACTGTTAAAATCACAATCATTTTTTACAGTGTGGCAAAGGCTTTGTGGCTCTACTGACAGCTGTAGGTGATCAAATACCAACGTTTACATTGTGCAGAGGTTGAAGGGTTTATGGTTATAAAGTTTTATAAATACAGTCAGATAGGACATTTAAAATACAAAATACTGACAGAACATTTCTTCATCCGACTTCAGTCACAATCATGTAACCCTGCATTTAAAATGTAGCACATCCTACTGTAATACTACTAAACAGGGATCATACAATCTACAATAAAATCAAATACCGTACTCAATAGTATGTCACAATCTGTCACAAATAAATGTTTTAGTGCAAGTTCGGAACAGAATAAAGCTGAAAACATTGTTGTTTAATGTTAAGATTTATGCTCTGTGACAGAAATTTGATCTGAAAGCAGCCATTTACTGGAACTGGAATACAGCAAGAGACAACTGAACTGTGATTAAATGTGCTGTTTACATTCAACGACAAAGCAAAGAGGACAAGGGAGACAATGGAAAAGTCAAAGCACTTATTAATATACACAATGCTGAAACGGGAGGATTACAGATGCAAAAGTCCACCTTGAATGCTGCTGTTGTTACTACGTACATAAAAAAACCAACAAAAAAACAAAACAGTGGCCAGTTACTCTCACAGACAGAAACCGATTTAATAGTTCTGTGTCCATTATTCAATTAGGCCCCGACTGTTTAGGCCATTAGCCATGAATATTTTTGTCTGAATGTCTTTATGACGTCTTTCCATGTGGAGTTTAAACAACAGAATAAACTGGAATAAACAACAGAATAAATAAACATGCCCATGAATAATAGGTCATTTATGACTGCGAAATAATTAAATAATATCACTTAGATCCATTATGCATATTTCAGAATACTATAACATCAAAACATGCAGTATCACTTTACAATAAGGTTATATATTACAACAGACCTTTTATTTACAGTTAGTTTTTTAATTAAACCTTAACATCTGTTTATTATGAACTAACATAAACTAACAATGGTTCTATATAATACCAGCATATTGTGTATATAGTACCATTGTTAGTACCCTGGTATTACACCACAGAGAATAACCTTCTTTCAAAACAATCAAATAATTTGAATGAAAATAAGTTCTGAAGTATATATCAAATGCAAACAGCTTAAAGTTTAAGCTTTAAAGCTTAAAAACATACTAGCTTAGCAGAGTCCTGTTATAACACAATTATATGCAAATGTAATAATTGAATCGTCCGCATTACTTGATCTGCAGAAATTCAGTCATTAACATTTTCACCTGCTTACAGAAATTAGCTGGTGACATTTTAACGACAACCAGTTTCAGACCTCTTTACATGTAGCATGATATATACTACATATAACCTGCAAAACCTAGCAATAAAATAGTTTTACTTTAATACTTTTAGCATTAAAGTAGATTAAACTCCTGAGTGAGGTTGATGTGTGTCATTTACTCTGACTTGACATCACAATGACTGCTAATTGACCTAAAGAGATACCAGGTTTGTTGGCACCAAAATAGGCTTAATGAATCAGTCAAAAAACATTTAGATTCAGATAATTCAGCATATAACCGAGACAACATGATTTCACTCATAATCTAGATAAAATAATATATAGTGGTCAATGTAATTTAATACACAAGCACCTACATTTTGCCATTCAAAGACCTCATGATTATGAAGTTCATAATGAAGGTTTCATATGACTAAAAAACACTCATAGACAAAGTGTCAACGACCACCACTCAAAAGTTAGGAATCAATATGACTTTCGTCTCTTCTCTTGAGCTCCATATTCCATGTTTTCAGAAAAGAGGCTACTGTCTCAGATGCATTTTGAAATATCGACTATCTGTTAATACTGTTGAGATTTTGTCCACCTCAACCCACTTGTTTTTAACTTACACAGTTAACTCGGTGAAGTCTGAGCTCTCATTCTCGCCCTCATGCTCTGTGGTAATGGCAGATGGGGTCCTGGTGGCCTTACAGGTGGAGGCGTTAGCCTCTATGCTGGCGGCAGTCTTCGCACTGGTTATTGTCCCAGTACTGGTGCTCTCCATGCTCCCAATGTGACTACAGCTGCCACAGGTTCCCCAGAAGCATGGCAGAAATTGTGGCATCTCCTTGTAGAGCTCTTTGCAGCGGAGGCCGAACACCACAGGGCTCAGGGACTGCACAAAACTGAAGAGGATGAAAATCGACACTGCTATGGGGAGCGCCTCCTGATGCCGGGAAATGATGATGAGAGAGGGAAGAATGTGCAGGCTCATCTGCAGACTGTGGATGAGAATAGTGCGGCGGCCTTTACTGTTGGATCGCGTGAAATGGCCAGCACGTCTGCCTTCCAGGTAAATCGCCATGTAGCTTATGATAATAAGCAGCACCAGCAATAACAGCAATGCTAAAGCGCTGGCGATGCACGCGGTGCCCTCCAATGCCGTAGAGCACTCGGTGTCCAGCCCTACCACGTAGTCCCACGGAAAGCGCACACAGGCTAGAACAGTGAACACAACGGGGTTGAGCAGGGTGAGAATGCAAGCTATCAATGCAACCCAGCGGTGCAAGCGCTGGACCAGAATGGGGTAGCGGAGTGGCATGCAAATGGACAGACAAGTGCTGATGGACATCAGTGTGAGGGTGATCATCAAACCTCGTGCCATCACAACCTGCAGGTCGAAGAGGATTCGAGAGATTGGCCAACGTAGGCTGCGAAGGCTGTGTACGACTGCGCCCATTATGTTGAAGCCGGTCACACAGACACAGTGCTGACACAACAGAAGATAGCGAGAGTTCTGACGCAGCCCCTGGTTGTGCCACACTGTCGCTATGATGAGGCAGGTAAAGAGACCAGTGACAATGAAAGCTCCAAAGTGGACAAATGCTTTTACAGTCTCCAAAAGTCTATTGTTATCAGCTAGATCGGAGCTAGTGAACCCTGAAAAAAACCCGACAATGTTACATGGAGATATGAAGTCTGAATATGAAGTCAGCTATATGACAACGATAAAATCCGACAGGCTTTTTATGACAGCAACGAGTCTACAGGAGTGGACGATCAAGAAAACTCACAAGTACAAATTTTGCAGTTAAGTGTAAGAAAACTAGAAATCCACTCACCTGTTTGAAGCACAAAAGCCAAATCCATCCGATCACTGGTGTTAGTCATTTTTTAAATCTGTCACTTGTTACTGGAGCTTGATTAATAAATCATATTCATTCTTAGAATCACCTTCCTCTTCAGCTTGTTTGGAGCCAAAATGAACAATTTTGCCTTTCAGTATCCTTCCCTGTGGTCTTTGTCATGCTTATTCACAGATGCAGATTGTCTGAGTGATTCTCACCTGCAGCCAGCAGTCTAGACACAGCGCCTCAGGTTTCCAACCCCCTAAGCACCCTTGGTCTTTTCCTTTGTTGTGACACAATGCCACGCAACAGTTATCTACTGAGCTTATGAGAGATGTGTTTTAACCACATGCTCTTAAATAACTCAAGTCTTATTATTTCAAGCATACCGTTATTTAAAATTATCAAGGAGAGCCGAGGTGTTAATTTGGCACTTCTCCAATGGCTGTGAATATTTGAGATATGATTGGTGTTGACACGTTTAATGACTGCTAAAGCTCATTAAAGATTGCCATGGTTACATGGTTATGGTTCAAAGGAATACAGCAACAGATGAGCTGTGAAATAATTGGATTGGAATTTTTTTTTTTCTTTGGAAACTTATATGGTAATTGTTATTCCAGTGTTTTTACTAAATAATTGAAATATTGGAATGTACAGTATAATATATTATAGAATTATATTACAGAATATATTATTGAAATGCAATATTTATTTTTAACGAACAAAACATGACTGTTCTTGCAACAACATAACATTCAAAATTTTAGGTTACTATTCAAAATACAAAAATTGGCATGGACAGTACACAGGACAATACTGTTGGAACTGTGGGAGTTATGTATGGTGAAGTAGAGAAAACACAAGCTGCAATAATTATGCCAGAAAATGAGCTATCATGAGTTTTACAAGTTGTGAAATGCAGAGTGTATATATATATATATATATATACATACACCTAAAACTGGTTCTTTGGCTAAAAAACTTTTTAGATTTGAGTGAATGTAATAGTCTGCCAGATCAACAAAGTCACTGGGCACACTATTTGCAAGAGTGAATCTTCAGTGCAAGCAAAAATGGCGTTCCATGAAGTCTTGATCAGACTTAAAAAAGGCTTTGTAAACAGTCTTCAAACATTTATTCCAAAGGTACTGAAGAGGAACTTGGCTCATCTTTATCCTCACAGGGCTGATTCTCCTTCTGCTTCCGGCGACTAATCTGCATCTGCAGCTGCAGCTTGTTGGTGAAGAAAATTGTCCTCCAGCCAACCTCCTCAGCTAAAGCTTCCACTGTTGGTGTCACAGTGTCACAATGCTTCCTCACTGTCTGC
>NW_015505646.1:543149-544103 GCF_001515645.1 Sinocyclocheilus grahami
TTTACATGTAACCATTTAAAACACAGCAACCTCAAAAAGTTATAATAAAAACTTTGTGAAATGTTTTGCTTGAAATGTGTGCTTGAGCTATTTTATTTAAAATAAAAGCCTTTGGTTTTGATAAATGACACTTTGAAACCGCAGTGGCATTACAGTAGGCCTTACCTCTCTAAACCTGCGGCAGGTGCGTGAAACGACTGAAATGTCTTCAAGGTCCAGATGTGCCATGATGTTGAAAAGTAAAGCATTGGGGAGATGGACAATGTAATCATAATGGCCCTGGCATAAATTTTTGGAGTACTGCAAGATGTGAGGACCAAATACCACGGCCACTTGATCTGGATGAGACAGATCAGATTGTTCACTGAATAAGCAAAATCTACATTAGGAGAATTTACTAACTTTATTTGAAACATGAAGCGTATAAAAGTCTGGTATAGTAAGAAGCACAATAGTAAATACTAAAAGCGATTGAATAACTCACTTTGCAGACGACTGTCTTCTAAGAAGTCTTCGTGTGATTCTCTCAGTTGTCCTGGTGGTGTGTTCCTGCAGTCTGATCTCAAAGATATCTTCCACCAGCTCCAAATGATCTGCAGTGAAGGGTGCTTATAATTATGGTAAATAAATAATAGCCAACAATACAGATCTGAAAGTTCTTCTCCACATTATATCTTTTAGGTTCTTCAGTAGAAACCAACAGTCTCTTTATGCAAAATATCTGTATTACATTTCAACTTTTACATTTCAATGTGATCAATAAAGCTAGTTTAATTAAAGTCTACAGCCAAAGATCTACAACCCCGGACCTGATGAAGACACAAATGTGTTCATCTCATTCTCTACCAACCAATTTGGTAACATTTGTGACTACAATTTAGCATTGTGTTTGGAAGGTCTAGAAGAGAAGGGATAAACAAACAGCAATCTTTCGTTCATGTAAGTTAGCTGCCT
>NW_015505646.1:544532-555401 GCF_001515645.1 Sinocyclocheilus grahami
CCGACAATGTTACATGGAGATATGAAGTCTGAATATGAAGTCAGCCATATGACAACGATAAAATCCGACAGGCTTTTTATGACAGCAACGAGTCTACAGGAGTGGACGATAAAGAAAACTCACAAGTACAAATTTTGCAGTTAAGTGTAAGAAAACTAGAAATCCACTCACCTGTTTGAAGCACAAAAGCCAAATCCATCCGATCACTGGTGTTAGTCATTTTTTAAATCTGTCACTTGTTACTGGAGCTTGATTAATAAATCATATTCATTCTTAGAATCACCTTCCTCTTCAGCTTGTTTGGAGCCAAAATGAACAATTTTGCCTTTCAGTATCCTTCCCTGTGGTCTTTGTCATGCTTATTCACAGATGCAGATTGTCTGAGTGATTCTCACCTGCAGCCAGCAGTCTAGTCACAGCGCCTCAGGTTTCCAACCCCCTAAGCACCCTTGGTCTTTTCCTTTGTTGTGACACAATGCCACGCAACAGTTATCTACTGAGCGTATGAGAGATGTGTTTTAACCACATGCTCTTAAATAACTCAAGTCTTATTATTTCAAGCATACCGTTATTTAAAATTATCAAGGAGAGCCGAGGTGTTAATTTGGCACTTCTCCAATGGCTGTGAATATTTGAGATATGATTGGTGTTGACACGTTTAATGACTGCTAAAGCTAATTAAAGATTGCCATGGTTATATGGTTATGGTTCAAAGGAATACAGCAACAGATGAGCTGTGAAATAATTGGATTGGAAATTGTTGTTTTTTTCTTTGGAAACTTATATGGTAATTGTTATTCCAGTGTTTTTACTAAATAATTGAAATATTGGAATGTACAGTAGAATATATTATAGAATTATATTACAGAATATATTATTGAAATGCAATATTTATTTTTAACGAACAAAACATGGCAAAGATCTACAACCCCGGACCTGATGAAGACACAAATGTGTTCATCTCATTCTCTACCAACCAATTTGGTAACATTTGTGACTACAATTTAGCATTGTGTTTGGAAGGTCTAGAAGAGAAGGGATAAACAAACAGCAATCTTTCGTTCATGTAAGTTAGCTGCCTCAAGAGTAACTTGTGTTAACAATAATAATAAAAAAAACCTAGACTCGACAAACCTGAGATTTTGTTATTGCAAAGTGGAAATAGTCCTTCATAGGTGCAGGACCTTGTCCACTGGTCTCAAACAGAGTTTCTCCCAGTAAACTCGCCATTCCCGGATACCGTTGACGCGTTACCAGGACAACATCGACTCCACAGCTACAGCGTGCGTCATCTCAAGGAATGATCAGTATGGCAAGCCGTTTTAGCATTAAATACCTCTTGCTTGCGATATGATCAGTGCGATTTCACACTCACTCATCCTCCACATATTTAGATATTTATATTTTATAGGTCGCCCGCCATTGGAAGCACGGTTTTTGGCATCGCTTATTTCAGTTAATCGTCATCAGTCCATCTGAAATATTATATTGAATAAACATTATGTTATAGTAGCTAATGGGTTCTGCTCATCGGTCATAGCCATACCACTTAGACTTGTCATAGCAAAGCATCTGAATACTTACAGCAATGCAATATTTTTTATTTTCTTTTTCTATAATTGCAAAATTATGTTTTTATGGCTTTGTCACTATGGGGTATTTAGTGTAGATGTGAACAAGTAAATTTGAAAAAATGTAAGGGTTTGAATAATTTGATTCTGCTGTTTCATAAATGTAGAATAGATGGTTTAAATCAAAACCCAACTTTAACCAGTGGATGTATGAGGTTAAAATTTTGTGCAAATCTTTAGAATTGGTTAAAAACAAGAAAGCTCTCAAATTGATTTCGTTTTTGGGGCATGTATAAGCTAATGTAAAAAGCCCCTTTTGGTTTATTTTATTTGTTCTATTTATTTGTTTATTTTCTTTTCTTTTTTTCTTTATTATTGGTTTATTGTGATCTTCTTGTTTGCCACTGGTTATGCTCAACCTAAGGCTGTTCACCTGTTGTTAGATTATGTGATGTGTTTATGTACCTTGTTTGTTTGTTGTAAATGGAAGCATAATAAAAATAAAAAAACTGTTGTGAATTTGATTCTGCTGTTTAGACCAATAAACAAAACATAAATAATTTCTCATCACACATCTTTGTTGACAAAAAAATAAAATGGATGATTTCATCTGAATACATTTATAAATTATCAACCTTTGATCATAAATGTTGTAATTATAAGCTAGGTAAATGCGTTCATTAAAATGTTCTAAAGAATATTTCATGACTGTTCATGCAAGAACAGTGGTTTAAGTACCGTAATTGATGAAAAATAGGTGTCACTGACTACGTTTACATGGACATCAGTAATCTAATTATTTACCTTATTCTAAATAAGCTAATATTATGATTATGGTGTTTACATGAGTTGCTTTTAGAATATTCCTTTCATGTTCCCGTTTTACATGTTATAGTACATAGTTCGATTAATGGCACACGTCATTTCGCCCCCACTATAAAAAGGCAGTGATTTTCCCTACTCGCATTCCATTAGGTTGTAAATGTATCTGGTGTCAGGGTTGCCATGGTAACCAGTGTCCTGGGCCTTGTTCACAGACAACTTGGAACCCAGTATGTTTATTGGGTGAGGGGTCTGTGAACGTTTGTTAATCTAATGTATTATTGATTTGTTAAATCAAATGAAAAATGGTGTCCGATTGGTCCAGATGCTACACGGTTGAGCACTGCCTTGTGTGTATCCTGTCGCAAAATGCGGCGAAAAGTCCTACACGATGGTAATAATGATTAAGGTGTTGACATGTCTATACTGCACTTCAGTAATGCGACTAAAATAGGAATACTCCACATGTCTTAATTCGATTTCTGTTTACTTCGATTATGACTTCAGCCGGATTAAGGTAATCAAAAAATCTGTTTTCATGGTAGATTCTTAATCAGAGTATTCATATTAAAATCGGAGTATTGTTGTCCATGTAAACGTACTCACTCAGTCTGGGTGTTAATTTGATTAATTTGTTCCAGTAGTTATAATGAATCCGATTTTTCAGCATAAATTTTTTTTCTCTTTGCCATTATTTAGGCTACATGATCCTACTTGAAGGTACACTGCCAGCTAAGTTTAGAACAATTACAATTTTGTAATGTTTTTGAATGTTTTAATGACTCTTATGCTCACCTCAACTGCATTTACTTAAAGCTAATATGTCCTAAGTTTTGCCTCTTTGTCGTCATCTCTGTTTGAAAACCTGGAATTGCAGCTGTGTGCGGAATTATCTAGCATGTGTGGGTTGTGAGTCGGCATGCGGATTAATCTAATGTTCTGAAGAGTATGTGTGGCAGTCAGTCACCGCACTGGTGTGGATATTTACTGTACTTCGCAATCACAGATTCTAGCCTAGGTCTTGGAATATGACCCAAATAAGAATTTTCACCGTATATATCCATCTGCCCAAGTAAGTAACAAGTTTGCCACGTTTGTTATGACCAACTGAGGAAAAAAGCATTACCATAAACCTCGCTACCAATGGTGATTAAATTCAAATTATTATTATTGTTATACTTTATTCTCAAATGATTAATGTTAACAACATCAGCATTGGTGACTATTTGAGTAGTGTGTATTAGCGTGTAGATTTCAATTTCTGCACAGTCTAATCTAATTGTCATACTCCTATTAAGAAATTCTTTAACCCAAATTATGCTCCCTTCGAACTGGTTTTCTTTCAAATACAAATCTTTGTAATCCCAGGCTATTTGTATTCAGAAGCACATTTATAACTGGAATATAATTTAATTTCATTCACACGTGTTTCATAAACACATAATCCTTTCTGGATTACAATCCGCCATCAAAATGATACATTTAATTATTCTGGCTGCTGTGAGAAAAGGCTATAAATGATTGGCCACCTTCAGGCTCCTAACATGCGATAGTCTACTAGCTGGGACAACTTGTTTATGTTTACATACGTGACATGATGCAGTGCCATGCTCGAATTTCCCGCGAAAACCTACCCCACCACTCAAATTAGAAAACATTATTATAAGACAACCGTTGTGAATCGGGCTAAAGTAAGGCGATAGTTTTGAACACTTGCTGGTTATGTACTTGCTCAAATTTTGATTTCGGATCATTTTTAACCAAAAAAAAAAGTTACGGACTGCAGCTTTAATAAAAATAAAAACAGTAATATTGTGAAATATCATTACAATTTAAAATTTCCATTTTCTATTTGAATATATTTTAAAATTTAATGTATTCCTGTTTGGCAAAGCTGAGTTTTCAGCAGCCATTACTTCAGTCTTCAATGAAAAAAAACAACAAAAAAAAACACAGATGCCTGTAACACAGTAGTTAAAAATCATTTAATATTTTATACATATATTTATATATGTACACATTAACTTGTATACCTGTAATGGTAACTTTTGATGTGGTCAAAAATCCATCGACGGAGAACACCGCAGGTCACACCTGCCAATTTCCCAAGGTGCAGCTATAGAGAACCCGAGGGGGAAAATCATAGAAAAGTGAACTCTTCCACTTACATCTACTCAGTCCTTTTGTGCTGTAGACACCTGCTTTATCTACACAGCCACTTGTGCTGAACTCCTCTGCCCTTACAATAGGTGTCAGGTTTGAATCTAAACCATGTTTTCTTACCTCCTTGAGGTGATTAGTGGCATCTGTGTTTTTGCCTCAACAGAATGAAACGTTTCTGCTAGAGCTGGTGCTAAGGACAAACTGAAGTTGTTTGTACAGCTAATCACAGCATCCCTAGACACCATTGTGTTCTGCTGTTCTGTCACGGTTTCTCTTTGTGAATAACATGTTTTTAAAAGGATTACAAATGCTGATATGCACAAGGAGCTTACTTTCTAGGCATAAACCATTACTTATTGAGATGAAGGCATAAATGAGGCGGGACAATCGTGGCGTTTTGTCCAGAATACACAGATGGGTGGGGAGGACCATCACCTGCGTATCCACAGCTCTTTCTCTAGAAATGTCTAAGACTCAGTGCAGTAAATACGAAATTGGAATACTTTCAGATTCTTGAAGACAATGGAAAGTGTGCATGATGCTGCTGAGATGTGCCGTAAAAAGCGTTTTAAAGAAAGGGGTTTGTGGAGGAACCTCCTGTGGGGTACGGTCCCGCTGGGCCTCCGCCCTGAAGAGAAGACGACAAGACAAGACAATGTCTCCATCAGAGTTGATAAAGAAACATTGTTCTGAAGGTGTAATTCATAATTTCTGCCCTCCAACAAAAAAATGTTGGCAATTTAGGAGCACATTAGAAGTACCATTACTTTTCAAAGGTAATATTCAATTATATTAAGGTAAATCTACTTGGCCAGGATCAGAATTCTAAGAATCTTTAATGCAGCCTAATATCAGGAAAGAGTCAGACTGCCATTAACACATTAAAGGTGCATTCAGCAGTTTAGTGCCAATTTAAAATGTTTCAAACATTAATAAATAAATTGTGTTTTTGTTAAGTGTCATCTGAATGGTGTTCACCAAACCATTCAAATCACACTTCACAAAAACACTATTTATTTCTTAATGCGTAAATCTTTTTGTTGTACTCATGATGGTTTTCTATAATTATTTTAATTGTTATAGGGCTGCCACTAATGATTTTAATGTGTTGATTATCTTATCTGTTTTATGTCTTCGATTAACTGAATAAAAAAAAAAAAAAAGCAACATTTTATTTTCTGCATTTAAACAGTAACATTCTACATTCTGCCAAATGTTGTCCCTCAAACAATGTGCAAATTGCAGGACAAATAAAAAAAAACAAATATAGTGAACATGTTTAGTTTGTAGTGCCATACATTGTGCAAAAAGTGTTAAAATACATACCACAGATGCTTCTCTTTTGCTCGTCAAGTGAGAGTATTAATTATTGTGTAGACTGCACTCTAAAACTCCCTACTATCAGTGTCATTTACACAAAACTCAAGACGATCAAGAGATGGCAGTGCAGCGTCTAACACGATTCGATATCTGTACTTAAAATACAAGAAAAACAAAGATTATGATGCTAGCTAGAATCACTACTACAACTGAATGCACCTTCAGACTAAGGCTGATGATACACGGGGGAACTTTTTGAGCAACATTGCCGGGTAACTGTTTTTGAGCAATGCTGCTTGGGCACTTTCCCATTGAGAATGGGGAACAAATGTCTATCTGGATACTTTAGATCGGTTGTGGGCCCTGTGTCTCATCTGGTTGCCCATTGACGGCAATACTGGCCAAAAAGTTGCCCCATGTATCATCAGCATAATGTTTTCAGCAACACAAATTGTAATTCACTTAAAACAGAGGCAACAAAATGACATCCAAAATGTGCAGTGAAGATTAAAGTGTTTTCAGACCTGTAGATTGTTTACTTTGTAGTTACTTTTTTAGACAACACTGTTACAATGTTGCATGTGCAAGGCCAAATTTAAAAACGGACCTAATATATTAATGGCCTAATAAACAATCATTGGGAGCAATGTGTCCAGATGTTGGTGAGAATGTGTGCGCTCTGTCTGTGTACAAGTATATTGATATTAATCATAATACATTAAAATATTCTAACTTAATTAAAATGCTAAACAGCATTCAATCGAGATGTAAACTGAAATCATATTTCTTTTTTTACATTTTCCCTCCTCAGTAACTATAGTTTTTTATTTTTTAAACAATTCTTAATTTCTGGAATCACAAACACATCAACTCCCAGTTAATGTTAGCAAAAAAGTTGGAAAACAAGCAGCTTTGTCATAATCACAGCACAAATAACATTACTTTATATTGAGAAGCCTTTGAATGTTGTGCTGCATTATGGGCCTTCGAGTCTAAAAGGTTGAGAACCACTGTTTTGAAGAAATGAATGAAGAATATGTTCAGACTTTGCATTTACTTCACAGCCATTGGTTTGCTTACCATGAATGGGTTGCTGGAGATGCCAGGTCCTGTGACCACCTGCCCATAGTTGCCCATAGGTTTGGCCTCTCCGTAGGCTGGAAACCCCCCTGAGGAGAACCATAGAAGAAGAACGGACATGGTGCTAGTGCATTAGACTGACAGACATTAAAAACTGATCTTAATGCTAAAGCACTGAACCTGCTACTCCAACACATGCAACACCAAAACTCACACCAAAGCACAAAAAGCAAAAGGAGTTGATGCTTAATACAATACAAACACAGCCTTTCTCATAACTTATAAGAGTATGCATAAAAGAAAGGCATAAGCCACTGGGGGTTTGGGCCACCTCACACTCACAAAAAAAAAAAACTAGTCTCACATACCATTGGGCTGTTGGTGGTAGGCTGCAGGTGGGGGAAAGGGACCTTGGCCAGGGAATTGCTGCTGGAAGGTCCCACTAAAACTGGTTGGCAGGCAGTAACTGGTTGTGTTCCCAAAGCCAGCTGGCATGCTCATGGAGCCAGTACCAAATGAGGCTAAAATAAATCAAAGGAGACCAGAGGAGGAGTAGCATGTTTCATCTGCTCATTCCTTGAATGGACACACACATAACGGGCATGCTGATCTCGACCAAAGCTAGGTTTAACCTGAGGTTGCTGCTCTTCCATTGGTTTGGAATGGATTTGTAGACATGGGCTCCTGAACCATCACAGCAGCCACAAATGGGTTTGTGGAGGGGGCAGCTGCACAATGAAATGAGTTTAGTCAGTTTGAAAATCATAAAAGTTAAAACGTAGTAACTTAAAAGAATCTTAAAAGCTACACCTGCAAAACCCTGTTGCATGTTGGGTAGTCCTGGCTGAGATTGAGGTGCAGCAGCTCCTGGGACACCTCCAAACACACTTTGGCAGTGCATGCACACACACACCAAGATATACATGAGCACACACAAATATTAAAGCATAAAAGCAAGGTGATTGTGCAGTAAATAATACAGTAATCTCTCACCCTTGTACGCTTCCACTTGTAGTGGTTGAACTGTGGGCACTATCAAGCTCAGCCAGGGCAGCGTAACGGTCCTTTGTTGATGAACTGCTCTGAGGCAGGGCAGGAGCCATACTGGGTAGTGGCGAGACGGATATGCATCCACCTGAATCGCAAAAATTAACTATGGCTTAAATTTATACTAATTTATTCAAATCTTATTGCATTAACAAATGCATAAGGGTCAACATCAACAACAGTGTGTCCACAATAAAGAAGGTGGGAAATTATGAAAAAGGAGAAATAGTGTACACCATTGTCAGTGTAAACTAAAACTATAAAACATTTTTTTTACTTGTCTTGGCCACTAACTGAAATACAAAGATTACTAAAACAAAGTTAAATGCAATCATATAAAAAAATAAGAGCACATAAAAATTAGAAAATTAAAATACTGAAGATACTATAATAGTATATAAATACTGAAATAACACTGATATACGGTTTTGTTTTATTTTGGGTGAATCGCACCATATGACATTTTACAACCTGAACTAACCTTGCCTTGTCACACAGTCAAGGAGATCTGCAGGTGTCCTTTCTAGGATATATTTTCCTGTTTTATGCTTCATTTATGTTAATTAATTTATGCTTTAACTTTGCATTTTGGTCGCACCATGTGACTTTTGGCTCTAACAAAAGTTTTTCAAATATTAATATGCAGTTTTGTTTAATTATTTTATTTTTTCCCAAGGAAATGATAAGTAAAAATGGTCAAACTACTTAATAATGCTTTCAAGACTTATAATTCTTAAAAAAAATTTTTTTTTTTAATTATTTCTTAATAATGGTATCAGGACAGCTGTATCACCCTGACATTTCAGACTTTATGCCTCCAGAATAAATTCTAATTCAGAAATGAAAACATGCTCATTAGAGAAGAGGTTTTTTGAAGTCACTGTATGTATGAACTGCATCTATTAATAAATCAATAGATGCAGACAAAAATAAGGAGTCAATTCATTGACCAATTATCTTCCTTAAATTACTGGCACAGTACTGTTAAAGTAAGCTAACAGCAACAACACAGCACAGGGGTGACATTTAACCGATCGATTATATTCTGTAACAGCCATGACAGAAAATGGAAATACATATGAGCATAATACACAATGGATGGGGCAGGGTGTGGTACCTGTGTGGGCTTGTTGAAGGGAAGGCTTTGAGGGGGGTGATGTGCCAAAATGTGATGGTACACTGGCGTTTCCAAAGTAATCAAAGTTTGCAAAGTCTGTGGTGGCATTATTTTGTGCTACAGATGGCACAGGGTGAACAAAATACATTAATGAACAGGACTGATGAGGAAAATTAAGTGACAGTGTGAAATCATGAGCTGACTGACATCACGTACAAATTGTTGTAGAATAGGATAGTTGACATAATGACGCGTCAAGCAGTGACATTTAAAGGGATTGTTCGCCCAAAAATGAAAAAAATCTGTCTTCATTTACCCACCCTCATGTCACATTTGAACTCTTTTCAAATGTGGGGTCCAAAACAACATTGGATCCCCTAAACTTTCATCATATGGACAACCATTTTTTTTTGTGTTACACAGAAGCAAGCAAGCCATTCAGGTTTGGAACAACATGAGGGTGAGCAAATGATGACAATTTTCATTTTTGGGTGAACTATCCCTTTAAGTGAACGATAAAAAGCAACAAATGATTAATAGTGGTGAAACAATTAAAGCAACTTGTGACCAGCCACAGCATCTAAATGTTCTCTTCACCTTATACATTAACCTATACACCTTATACAAAAATTTTAATGGTTACCTGAGGGCCTGTTAAAATGTGCAAAATTAGCAAAGTTTGAGGAGCTGGCAGTTTGAGCTTGGGGGGCAGCAAAAATATCTCCACCCAAGTCAGAGAGGAGGTCAAACTTCTTCTCCTGGCCTGCAGGCTGGGCCTGAACACGACTGGTCACCGGGGACTGAGAGAGAAACGTGGGGTAGTCATGAAAAGAAAAACAGGGCATAACCTGGTTTTGCGGAGAAGAACTAGCTGTTTTGTGGCTCCAAATAAAAGTACAAACGTAAAGGTGGTTGCGTGTAGTTACCTGGTTGGATGGAGTCTTGGTAAGATGTAGGGTTTTGAGGGGCTGGGGAAGAACCTCTGGGGTGCTACTGGTACTGCTAGCAGATGAACCAGATATTGAGGCCTGCACAGAGGCAATCACCTTGGCTTGTTCTGGGGGAACATACCTGCAAATGAGGGCGGCACAATAACAGAGCTGTGAAATTGTAGGCCAACCTGAAAGGCTAATTCGCAATGGGCTCCCTGGGGATTTTCTAATGAGTTTTTAGAATAGAGGCTTTTGATTTATGAGTAAAATAAGGTCTATGCATGGTTAACATGACTTGAAGAGCTTTGTTCTACAACATAATTTACACAGCCATACACTACCGTTCAAAAGTTTGGGGATGTCTTACATTTAATTGTAAAAAAAATACAGCAAAAACAAGAACATTGTGCAATATATATATATATATATATATATATATATAATATATATATATATATATATATATTACAATATTAATGTTTTCTATATTAATATTTTGAAAGCATAATTTATTACTGTGATAGAAAAGCTGAACTTTCAGCAGCCATTATTCCAGTCTTCAGTGTCATATGATCCTTCAGAAATCATTCTAATATGCTGATTTGGCAACTTCTGAAAACAATTATAAGCGCTTTATATTTTTGAGGACAACTTCTGATGAATAGAAAGTGGATTTGAAACATTATAAATGTCTTTACTGTCACGTTTGATCAATGTAATGCAACCAAACACTTACTAACCCAAAATGTTTGAATGGTAGCGTACATGCCATGGATGGGAATTTTTCTATTTACAGCTTGTCTTCATGGTAAATTGC
>NW_015505646.1:555544-561552 GCF_001515645.1 Sinocyclocheilus grahami
ATTGGTGTGGGGGATATTTTCTTGGCACACTTTGGGCCCCTTAGTACCAATTGAGCATAGTCAAAAAAGCAAAACACAACATGCTACACAGAAACAAACAGCAAAAAGGGAGAATGGATCTGACCAAAGACTCCTTACCATCTTTTCTTTTCATATTTCTCCTGAAGAAACTCTTTGACTTTCTGAGGTTCACGGAAATCTGGGACCACGGAGGTCTTGTCATCATACAACCCCAGCCAGATGTGTTTGCAGACCTGAGCACCAAAAAAATAAAAAAGAGAGAGCGACTACTCAAAGGAACTTCAGTATGTGTGCATATCGTAATGTGCCCTTTGTTTTAAAGCATGTAGTACCTCATTGCTGTGTTTTTGTAAGAACTCGATTTCCTGTTGGGTGAAAGTTGTCATGGAGATAGACTTCACTCTGTGTGGCGGGTTGAGGCCTCGTCTGGGGTACAAATCAAATGACATAAACATCACAGATTGGTCAGGGCAGAGACAATACTAAACTTGGAGAGCCCTACTTGTACCAGTCGTACATTATTAGTGGTGCTTATATTTATTCTTCTTCTAGACAAACTCTCTTTGCACTTTAGGCACAAATGATACCTCAAATAAATACCTTCATATAATAATAACAACATGTAAAATACATTTGAATTATAAATAAATTATTCCTTACAAAAAATGGGAGAGAAAAAAATCCTATACACTTGCATTGAAAAGTGTAACAAGCCACCAAGAAGCAAAGTACAGCATAGCAACCAGCCAGGACACCAAACAAACAATATATCAACATGCCAAGGCTGTATAAATTAACCATGAGGGTGGGCTCTTTTGATTCGAGTTGTGTACTTAAGCACCATTAAGACCCCTAAGGCGCTGTTTGGGGTCTCTGGGGGCCCCTGTCCCATTTAGTCATGTCTCAGTGCCAGAATATCATGAAGAAACTTACATCAGGGGCGACTTATTTGACTTACGACTGTAAATTGAGGCTCCGTGTGCAGCCCTAAAGCCCTCTGGGGCCCCTGGAGGCCCTTGTGGATCCCTGTCATATTTAGTCATATCCCTGCACCAGAATGTCAAAAAGACACTAACACTGAGGGTGGCTCTTTTGTCTTAGGAACCAAAATTGAGGCCTTGATTAGAGCCCCATAGCCCTCTGGGGGCCCCTATCTTATTTAGTCTCATCACTGCACCAGAATTTCATGAAGACACTGAGGGTGGCTCTTTTGTCTTAGGAACCTAAATTGAGGCCCTGTGTGGAGCCCCCGAAGCCCCATGGATGTAAAATGTTGTCCCCTGTCATATCTCAGCACCAAAATGTCAGAGATATAGGCGTTGGCTCTTCTGACTGGCCAGTGAATTAAGAGCCCATGTGCTCTGCCAGGGGCCCCAAACTCAGCACCACAATCTCATTCAGACATGTGGCATTGTCTGCCAGTTCAAAAGTACTCGCATTTTCTTCAGTTCATCCAGTTATGAACATCATCTATGCATAAGCAGCTGTAATGTTTAAACTTGAGTGTGTCACACGTTGATACAATACTTTATGAACACACTCACAACTAGTAGCACCAACGTCGCACTGTCTTATTTGAATAGGAGCCTGTCTTATTTGAAAAGCTCGGCTGCTCTGGTCCTGAATCTCGTGCTATTTTTGTGAACGCTGATGTTATGATGATGATGATGAAGAAGATGATAGAAAGGCAGCTGGGACACATTCTGCAGATGATCTCTCAGATGGGAGGGGTTGTTTAAACATGGGTGTGTCACACGTTGATACAATACTTTCTGAACACACACTCACAACCAGCACCAACGTCACACTGTCTTATTTGAATAGGAGCCTGTCTTATTTGAAAAGCTCGGCTGCTCTGGTCCTGAATCTCGTGCTATTTTTGTGAACGCTGATGTTATGATGATGATGATGATGAAGATGATGATAGAAAGGCAGCTGGGACACATTCTGCAGATGATCTCTCAGATGGGAGGGGTTTAGGCGTCTGTCCGTACAGACGCTTGGGGAAAAACAAGTAGTTCATACACCATCTGTGTGAATATGAGGGACCTCGTTAAAAACTTACAGTATTCCGGAACAGGTGGTGCACACAAATGAGCCCACTGTCATGTTGGCGTAGGTCGGGCCGCGCTGATCGCAATCAAAGCATTTCCTATTGGGAGGCAGGCTGGTCATCTCCCGAAGCATCTTCAAGTGTTTCTCCTCCTGTTTTCGTTTGGCACTCGCCGCCATCACGAAATAATAAAGCTGTCGATTCTAGGGCAGGTGGAGCTGTGAGTTAGTGGTAAATCTAGTGGAAAATCGTTCCACATAGGACAGCCAGGAATAGCCATAAACGTTCAATTCTTCTCTGGACTGATGTGGATCGCTATAGGCTGTGCATATCAATACTGCCACCTACTGCACCGGAGAGAAAGGCCTCTACTGGCACATGTTCAAAAAACAGTTGAAAACTCCTAAAATTAAAGGGATAGTTCACCCAAAAAGGAAAATTCTGTCATCATTTACTCACCCTCCTGTCGTTTCAAACCTGTACGAGTTGCTTTCTTATGTTGAACACAAAAGAAGATATTTTGAAGATTGCTGGTAATCAAACAGTTGGTGGTTGCCATTGACTTCCATAGTATTTTTTTTCCTACTATGGAAGTCAATGGCAACCACCAACTGTTTGATTACCAGCAATCTTCAAACTATCTTCTTTTGTGTTCAACATAAGAAAGCAACTCTTTCCGATTTGGAACGACATTTTTGGGTGAACTATCCCTTTAATTAGGATCAGAAACTTGAGACTCTCACGAAATTGTTACAGCGATGGTACAGTGTCTGATGGTTCTAAATGACTGCCATGTTATTTACAAGATAGGCCTACTCAAATGTAATTTAAATAACAATTAAACTACAGAAAAGCCTGGTTTCATGACTGAAACACATGATAGTTGCTTGGTACTTTGTAGTTTGTGGATGTATCGATACAAATAAATACGAATATAAAGCACAAACTGCATCTGACACCACAAGAGTAAGTTGATGAATGAGTGAGTTAGCCTACTCACTCAGTGACTGTTAACTGAATGTTATTTGTTGTTTTTATGGTTGTACAATGAACTGTTTTTTCATTGTTCAATATTTTTTGCAAATTTAAAGTTGTTCAGCATTTTAGAGATGAACCATTTCTCATTTGAATGCTTAAAATCGTAATTGTTCAGTGACTGAAGAACGGTGTGGGCTATTTAGCTCTAATGTTCAGCGAGTAAGCAGCATTATCGGTCGTATATAATGAAGAACAGAAATAAAATGAAGAGCTGAAATCAAATTATTTCATAGAATGGTATCAAATTAACATGTGAAATGAGTTTGTTAGGCTACTTTAGAGCATTAAAGTTGTTTCGACCATACTCAACAATGGTACAATTGGAACAAATGTCTTTGTAAACTGTGAAAAGATATGAACTATTTATATGTATTATTGATCATAAATTCTTAGTTTGATAAATACAAGAAATATCACATGAAAATTGTGTTTGTAATAGCTTTTGTGAGGTAATGTAAAAGGCAAAAAGTGTTCCAACTGTACTCTGTCTACCCATACGCATCAGGTGTGAAACCACATTAAAGAAATAGTTCAGTCAAAACATCAAAATTTGCTGAAAATTTTCTCAACCTTCTTACTGGAGGAAGTGTTGTTATTATTAGACTTGTATACGAGACGGACTCGTATTTTGGCCAGAAGCAATAGTTTAAAGTTAAAATGTCTTATTGATGGATTCGTTACTTATAAAGTAGCTTTTCACTTCACAAGATGGTAATGAGTGTTGTGGATTATTTGTGGATTATTGTGGTGCTTTTATCCGCTGTTTGAACTCTCATTCTGACGGCACCCATTCACTTGCAGAGGATCCACTAATGTTATGTAATGCTAAAGTTATGTAATGCTAAATTTCTCCAAATATGTTCCGACAAGGAAACAAACTCATCTACATCTTGGATGACCTGTGGGTAAGGAAATGTGCAGCTAATTTTCATGTTTGGCTGAACTATTCCTTTAAATACAAACCATAGTACTGCAACAATGAAACACAGTATATTTTCTAGAAATAAAAAGAAGTAATCTGTAATTGAATACAGGCTCACGAACATAAACGGTTTTTTTTTTTGTACATGATCCAAAAACATTAAAACATATATTTTCTTGGCACTGGTTTTACATGACGTTGCCATTTGAACAAAATTAATTAAGCATCTAAAACAGATCCATGCCATTATACTTTTGACTCTTCGGTCCACATGATGGTTTGATCAATGGTTTAAGATTCAAAAGGGTCCATATTATTACATTTTTGGTCGCTTTCTCCCACTGGATGCTTCCACAGCTGCAGACTCAGCCTAGATAAGGAAGACAAGATTGTTTGTTACAATGTTCAAGCAAGCAATCGATTTACAATACATCTTTATTGACATCTGACCTTTCTCCTCCGTGTTGCACGGAAAAAATCCTCAATACGTGACTGTCGAGTTTGGCCCATTTTCTCATCCACCTCCCTCTGCTTCCTTCTCTTTAAGAGAGACTCACGAAACTTCTTCATGCGTCCCCGCACCCTTTCTTCCCTTAAAACATTGAATAAGGTCACACACCCAAAGAAAGGTTAAATGCACAACTAAAAAATGAATAATACTAAATCATGTCAGTTAATATCGCACTCTTTATCAAAAAATGTCAGATACTAGTAAATACTAGAACACAGATATGTACTTCAAAGGCCTCTCTTTGCACAGGAACTGCACCAGGCCCTCTTCATCAGGCTCACTCCAGGCCAGGACAGGGTCGTCAATTTTTGGGGTTTCAAAAAACAGCTTGCGGGCATCCTTGTACTGCCAGTTTGGAGGGACTGGGTGTGTCTGGAAGAATTGACAGCCAAAGTCGCCTTTTATTTTGATGTATGAACAACAGCAACCAGAACATTCTTCTGAACATCTATTTTTGTGTTCCACAGAAGAAAGAAGATCATATGGTTTTTAAAAGCACATTAAAGTGAATAAGTGATGACAAAACTATCAGAATGTTGCCTTATTGAGCCTTCTAAAGTCACAATGAAATCAAAGTGGAAAATTCGGATACACATCATTCGGACATACATCACAATAGAAAACAAAAGACAATCACAATTCCTGTTTATTGCCAACTTTAGCAGTGCATGATTTCTTTGGCTTGTACGATTTCTTTCTGAACAAGCACCTTTCTGTTGACATGTTCCATCACACCCTCTATTGTATGATGTTGTTTAATAAGCTTCAGTGCTCGACTCGGACCAAGACCCCCAATCTTATCGCAGTAGTCACAGCCCAGCAAGATACACAGGTCAACAAACTAGGAAAGAGACACAGGAAGAAAATTAAGCAAATCAAGACACTCTTTTTATTATTAAAACTTCTTTTTCTTTTGATTTTTTTGGGGTTAATTTAAAGGGGTCCTATTATGCTTTTTCACTTTTTAAATTTTAGTCAGTGTGTGGTGTGTGTATGTTTGGGCATAAAAAAGTTACAAATCTCGAAGTCCACTCCAAGGGGAGATATTTAGATTTTAAAAAATCCCTTTTCAAGAACTACAACGAACGGCTCGTTTGGACTACAGCGTTTGTTTTCCGGGCTTTGTGATGTCACAAAGCGGCTCATTAGAATATCATTAAAAATTATTCCCGCCTACAGAAATTCGAATGGTTGGGGGGTGGGGAGGGGCGAGGTTGTGGTTAGAACGCTTGGTTGAGTGAGTGCATCAGACGAGACGACGGAGAAGAAGTGCTGCTGCAGAGTTAGTGCATCAAAGAAAACCAAGAAGAAGAGCCGATGTGCTGTAGCGTCAAATTTTCGGCATGTTTAGAACAATTCTTACAAGTACAACACGACGTAGCTGGGCGCCGTGGACAGAACCCGAACGGCGCCGCCGGTGTGCCTACACTCATAGAAAATAATGTTTTCAAATAAAATTAAAG
>NW_015505646.1:561757-564642 GCF_001515645.1 Sinocyclocheilus grahami
GAAGAAGAAGTGCTGCTGCAGAGTTAGTGCATCAAAGAAAACCAAGAAGAAGAGCCGATGTGCTGTAGCGTCAAATTTTCGGCATGTTTAGAACAATTCTTACAAGTACAACACGACGTAGCTGGGCGCCGTGGACAGAACCCGAACGGCGCCGCCGGTGTGCCTACACTCATAGAAAATAATGTTTTCAAATAAAATTAAAGACGTGGCGCGGCGCGACGCTGTGCTTCTCGTCGGGTGTGCGACCGCCTGAAACGCTGTTTTTTTCACCTCCGTGCCCAAACGGCTTTGTTTGGGCTTCCGAAAGCGGATGATGTCAGGAAACAGTGGTTGCAATTTATTTTTTAACTCTGTTCCTGAGCATTATAACCCCAATTTGCTATTATGTGCTGCACATTTTACTGAGGACAGCTTCCACAACACGAGGGAGTACAGTGCCGGATTCGCCAAAAGCTTTAGTTGAAAGACGGAGTAAGGGGGCATGGCAGTACTGAAACACTGTCTAAGCTGTTCACAATCACAACGCACTGGGACAGCTAACCAATCACAACACATTTTGTTTTTCGGAAGGCGGACCTTCATCAAAGCCGGAACTAATCGAGCCGTTTGTGCCAGGCTGGGGAGAAAGGTATTGTAATAATGTAAATTATGTGAAAAATAATGTGTTTTTCGAAAAACCTAGTATGAGAGCATGTTCTAGTACACCCCCAAAACAAAATCAAGACTTTGTAAAAGAGCATAATAGGACTCCTTTAACAATAACCATGCAATTCTAACGTTTCTCAAAATCAAAATAAAGTTACAACTACTACACTCAGGAGTAATGCCAATTGCATCAAGATATTTTAGATATGTATATTAGCAGCTATTGACAGTCAGGTGCTGAGATTTGTTACAAAAATTAAGAGCAAGGGTCAGCAAAAAATGAAAAGAAGGCAAAACATTGAAAATACCTGTTTATATGTCAGCTGTAGAGCTTCCAATAGCTTTGGTAAGGAGTACTCTGTGACCTCACTATGAGAGAAATGATTTAAGGACATAACCATGATAGATGTTTCTGTATTTTAATACACACAACAGAAGGTCATTAATAAAGAAGTCCTTTATCTCTATGTCAATTTAACATGTTAGAAACATGCCTTTCCAAAAAGGTGTAAAAATGACTATTAATGCCTTGTTGTAAATTTATATATTCAATATTATTTAACTCGGCATTACGTAATATGTTTGATATAATATTTGTAACAAATAATTTGGTTTGCAAAATATTATAACGTCATATCATTAATGTAAGTTACTTTATTTTTTTAATTTTTTTTTTTACATTTGTTATTATTATTTTTTCTTTTCTTAATTTACATATTTAAATGTTCTATGTCTTCTTTCTCTCGTGTTATTTATGTATATATGTATGCATGTATGCACTCAGAGCTCCTGGAAACCACAACAAATTTCTTGTGTTTGGCGAATAAAGCTCATGATTTGATTCTGATTAAGAGAGCTCAATTAAGGCTTACAACAAAAGGTGAAATGATAAAAATAACAACCATAATAGCAAATATTAATATCACTAATAAAATATTAATTATTCATATTAAATATTTTATTACATAACGATATTATTACAACGTATAATTTATAATACACTATTAAAACTGAGCTTGTGAGGACAAATCCTTTGAGCCAGACAGTAGATGAGCTAAAATGCCTTAAGTTTTATGTTTACATTTGCTTAAATATTTGTTCATTTATTTTATTTTTGTATTCATGCATCTTTCATGTACTATTTTTAGGTGTGCTTGTAAGAAAAAATAATATTTGCTAAAACTTTATATTTAAAAGCATATCTTTTTCAATGTTCTCCTGCAAAATCTACAATCAGAACAAGATTTTGACTACTTTCTCACCTGTCTCTCTTTGCATTGAGCTGGCGGAGCAGAACAGTCCCTCCAAATGCCAGTGTGTCCATGTCCTCTGAGGCTACAGCATTAACTGTGCCACTTTTGACCAGGTGGGCACACAGCGCCTCTGCTTCACCTGGAGCCTGACATTCACGGCGATGAAAGTCAAAACAAGTCAAGCAAGAACCTCGCAAATTAATATGAGACAGAATTTATGTTTATAAAGCTAACTAAATTAAAATACCTTGATACATGGCACACCCATGAGCTGTAAGAGACGCAGGCAGTCTTGTTTAAAGTTGGACACTAAAGTGCAAAATATCATAATGTACATAAATGTCATATAGTCACAAGCACACTAGAAATAATGATTAGCAGAAACAGTGTGAAATAATACGATAGTTATAATATTATTTTGGAAGAAAAGACTACTTTTAATGACAGTAAAGACATTTATAATGTTGCAAAAGATTTCTACTTCAAATAAATGCTATTCTTTTGAACTTTCTATTCAAGATTCATTAAGAAAAAGTATAACTTTTCACAAAAATATTAAGCAGCACAAATGATAATGATAAGTCATGTTTCATGAGCTTATTAGAATGATTACTGAAGGATAATGTGACACTGACGATTGAGTAATGGCTGCTGAAAATTAAGCTTTACCCTCAAAGAAATAAATTACATTTTAAAATATATTAAACAGAAAACGGTTATTTTAAATTGTAATAATATTTCACAATGTTGTTGTTTTTTTTGCCACATATTTACAATACAACGCCACACACCTGTGTTGGAGCTCTGTGAGCTGTTCCAGCCTGTGCTTTGAGCTCTTTTTTCCAGCTAGAGGAATTAAAATATATGAAATATTATTAAATACACAATAATTACATAATTATTATATGTACAGTACCGTGCTAAAGTCTTAGGCCATTAGTATTTTCACCACCACCACCACCACCACCAACAACAACAACAACAACA
>NW_015505646.1:564809-572202 GCF_001515645.1 Sinocyclocheilus grahami
CCGGTGTGCCTACACTCATAGAAAATAATGTTTTCAAATAAAATTAAAGACGTGGCGTGGCGCGACGCTGTGCTTCTCATCGGGTGTGCGACCGCCTGAAACGCTGTTTTTTTCACCTCCGTGCCCAAACGTCTTTGTTTGGGCTTCCGAAAGCGGATGATGTCAGGAAACAGTGGTTGCAATTTATTTTTTAACTCTGTTCCTGAGCATTATAACCCCAATTTGCTATTGTGTGCTGCACATTTTACTGAGGACAGCTTCCACAACACGAGGGAATACAGTGCCGGATTCGCCAAAAGCTTTAGTTGAAAGACGGAGTAAGGGGGCATGGCAGTACTGAAACACTGTCTAAGCTGTTCACAATCACAACGCACTGGGACAGCTAACCAATCACAACACATTTTGTTTTTCGGAAGGCGGACCTTCATCAAAGCCGGAACTAATCGAGCCGTTTGTGCCAGGCTGGGGAGAAAGGTATTGTAATAATGTAAATTATGTGAAAAATAATGTGTTTTTCGAAAAACCTAGTATGAGAGCATGTTCTAGTACACCCCCAAAACAAAATCAAGACTTTGTAAAAGAGCATAATAGGACTCCTTTAACAATAACCATGCAATTCTAACGTTTCTCAAAATCAAAATAAAGTTACAACTACTACACTCAGGAGTAATGCCAATTGCATCAAGATATTTTAGATATGTATATTAGCAGCTATTGACAGTCAGGTGCTGAGATTTGTTACAAAAATTAAGAGCAAGGGTCAGCAAAAAATGAAAAGAAGGCAAAACATTGAAAATACCTGTTTATATGTCAGCTGTAGAGCTTCCAATAGCTTTGGTAAGGAGTACTCTGTGACCTCACTATGAGAGAAATGATTTAAGGACATAATCATGATAGATATCTGTATTTTAATACACACAACAGAAGGTCATTAATAAAGAAGTCCTTTATCTCTATGTCAATTTAACATGTTAGAAACATGCCTTTCCAAAAAGGTGTAAAAATGACTATTAATGCCTTGTTGTAAATTTATATATTCAATATTATTTAACTCGGCATTACGTAATATGTTTGATTTAATATTTGTAACAAATAATTTGGTTTGCAAAATATTATAACGTCATATCATTAATGTAAGTTACTTTATTTTATTTTTTTACATTTGTTATTATTATTTTTTCTTTTCTTAATTTACTTATTTAAATGTTCTATGTCTTCTTTCTCTCGTGTTATTTATGTATATATGTATGCATGTATGCACTCAGAGCTCCTGGAAACCACAACAACTTTCTTGTGTTTGGCGAATAAAGCTCATGATTTGATTCTGATTAAGAGAGCTCAATTAAGGCTTACAACAAAAGGTGAAATGATAAAAATAACAACCATAATAGCAAATATTAATATCACTAATAAAATATTAATTATTCATATTAAATATTTTATTACATAACGATATTATTACAACGTATAATTTATAATACACTATTAAAACTGAGCTTGTGAGGACAAATCCTTTGAGCCAGACAGTAGATGAGCTAAAATGCCTTAAGTTTTATGTTTACATTTGCTTAAATATTTGTTCATTTATTTTATTTTTGTATTCATGCATCTTTCATGTACTATTTTTAGGTGTGCTTGTAAGAAAAAATAATATTTGCTAAAACTTTATATTTAAAAGCATATCTTTTTCAATGTTCTCCTGCAAAATCTACAATCAGAACAAGATTTTGACTACTTTCTCACCTGTCTCTCTTTGCATTGAGCTGGCGGAGCAGAACAGTCCCTCCAAATGCCAGTGTGTCCATGTCCTCTGAGGCTACAGCATTAACTGTGCCACTTTTGACCAGGTGGGCACACAGCGCCTCTGCTTCACCTGGAGCCTGACATTCACGGCGATGAAAGTCAAAACAAGTCAAGCAAGAACCTCGCAAATTAATATGAGACAGAATTTATGTTTATAAAGCTAACTAAATTAAAATACCTTGATACATGGCACACCCATGAGCTGTAAGAGACGCAGGCAGTCTTGTTTAAAGTTGGACACTAAAGTGCAAAATATCATAATGTACATAAATGTCATATAGTCACAAGCACACTAGAAATAATGATTAGCAGAAACAGTGTGAAATAATACGATAGTTATAATATTATTTTGGAAGAAAAGACTACTTTTAATGACAGTAAAGACATTTATAATGTTGCAAAAGATTTCTACTTCAAATAAATGCTATTCTTTTGAACTTTCTATTCAAGATTCATTAAGAAAAAGTATAACTTTTCACAAAAATATTAAGCAGCACAAATGATAATGATAAGTCATGTTTCATGAGCTTATTAGAATGATTACTGAAGGATAATGTGACACTGACGATTGAGTAATGGCTGCTGAAAATTAAGCTTTACCCTCAAAGAAATAAATTACATTTTAAAATATATTAAACAGAAAACGGTTATTTTAAATTGTAATAATATTTCACAATGTTGTTGTTTAGAAATAATGATTAGCAGAAACAGTGTGAAATAATACGATAGTTATAATATTATTTTGGAAGAAAAGACTACTTTTAATGACAGTAAAGACATTTATAATGTTGCAAAAGATTTCTACTTCAAATAAATGCTATTCTTTTGAACTTTCTATTCAAGATTCATTAAGAAAAAGTATAACGTTTCACAAAAATATTAAGCAGCACAAATGATAATGATAAGTCATGTTTCATGAGCTTATTAGAATGATTACTAAAGGATCATGTGACACTGACGATTGAGTAATGGCTGCTGAAAATTAAGCTTTACCCTCAAAGAAATAAATTACATTTTAAAATATATTAAACAGAAAACGGTTATTTTAAATTGTAATAATATTTTTTGCCACATATTTACAATACAACGCCACACACCTGTGTTGGAGCTCTGTGAGCTGTTCCAGCCTGTGCTTTGAGCTCTTTTTTCCAGCTAGAGGAATTAAAATATATGAAATATTATTAAATACACAATAATTACATAATTATTATATGTACAGTACCGTGCTAAAGTCTTAGGCCATTAGTATTTTCACCACCACCACCACCACCACCAACAACAACAACAACAACAGGTTTTAAGCCCGTTATTTCTGGATGATAGTGAGATCAGATCTCTGTGTGGAGCATTGCCTGTTGTCAGACTCCTTGTGCATGCAAAAATCTCACTGGATTATTACAATTAATGGCAAAAGAAATGTAAACTGATATTTCGTACCGACACACTACAGCAAAAGATAGAAATAACTGACTGGTGAAAATAGTAGTGGCCTAAGACTTTTGCTCAGTAGTGTATATAATTACTAAATAAGTGTATTAGTACACATCTCACCACAGCTCTCTTTTGATTAGGTGGCCTGCCATCAAGCACAAAGACAGGCTTGATGTCATGCTCCAGGAAAGTAAGAGTGCGGTAAAACAAGCCTGTGAGAGGACTGCAACATCACACGTTCATATGATAAGATAGCACATCTATACCTAAAAAATCTTAATATTTACAAAACAGAAAAGACACTGATTTTAATGTATTTTTTTAACAAACTCGATGACTCAATAATACTGACCTTAGCTTCAGATGGCTGGGGAGAGCAGAGCGAAACTGATTCACCACAATAGATGTATCCAGTGCGATAATCTTCCCTAAATCACAGATACATGACAATCAGTGCAGTTTTATGCAAATTAAAAAAGAACAAAAAACGTAACGTTAGATGACAACTAATGCTAACAATCTAACTCTGAAGAGTAGTTTCCAGATGCATTTTCCGCCTGTCAGTGGCTTTTCTTACTGTCTTCTCTTCTTTCGTGCGGATTAATAGATCATTTGATGCCCAATTAGCTGCTTTGTTACATTTTTTTGAACAGCACTGCATTGATCTTACCAGAATAATCGCCGATCTCTTTGTTGCGCATAGAGTCTGGCGCGTCAAAGTGAATTAGATACGCTAACTTTGTAATCCCCATATTTTACTTTAACTCGCGCCTGTAGGACTGTAATGTTCTTGTCCTTCACCCATAGACTGTGATATTAACCAATCACCACACAGCTTCGTTGATTGACAGATGTCTCGTCCGGTCAGCGGTGAGTAATCCCAAACCAATGGCGCTGTCTCAAACTATACCTACATCTTCCGGTTTGTCTGAATTGTCGTTGTGTTTTCTGACTTGTTAATTTGTTTTCAGATTTGTCGTTGTGTTTTCTGACTTGTTATTTTGTTTTCGAATTTGTCATTGTGTTTTCTGACATGTTATAATGTTTTCTGAATTGTTGTTGTGCTTTCTGAATTGTTATTTTGTTTTTTAGACTTGCATTTGCGTTTGTAATTTGTTCTTTTGTTTTCAGAATTGTGATTTGTTCTGCACTTCTCGGTCACCGTATTCAACAGAGCGCCAATAGGCCACCACGACCTCACGTTACTCGTTGCGCGACTGCAAACAAACTGACCCGACGCGCTTGCCGTAGACAAAGCTCCGGAGTGCGAAAATACTTTTGAAAGTGATGCGCGTGTGGGATCAGAGGATGAACAGACTGCGAGTGTTTTATTAGGTCTGCTCGGCCTAAACCATTTTTTTTGTTGTTGTATATAGTAAACGCTCATTTACAAAGTAAAAGTATCTTATAGTGTCTCATAATGTTAATGGATAACTGTTTATTTCAGTGTTGTTCCTCAATAAGTTTAATTTATTTTACAGTTCACTTACAGTACATTTCAATGTTTGTTGTTTTGTGCGTTTTCTTGTAGCTGCACAAACTCGAGCGCACTGTGTGTTTCTACTTGCCCTGCTGTCGAAGAGTGTGTGCGGTGACTGGCGGTCGTCGGTTTACCGCTGGGCCCTGCAAAGTAACAGTGAATCTGAGCGGGCCAGTGCTGTCAGAGGCTTCCCCCTTCTGCTGCACAATCTAGGAGTCAAATCCTATAGCCTCATCCACGAGGTCCTTCTGTACGTCATCCAACAGTCACACACTCTGAGAAAAAAAAAAACCCATCCAAGATTGGCTCACATTAATTCATGATTCTTATGGTTATGGCAGACCTGGAGATATAAAGGAATTTTAAACCTGTGATTTGAAATGGAAATTTATTTTGAGAATATATATTCTTCTAGTTAGTGTTAGATCTTTTAAATACATTTTTAAATCCTTATGCATTATATGTATGACTGAAAAACATTTTAAAAGGGGAACTCTGAACAGATAAAAATTGTGGAAGATGTGGAAATGTTTACTTTTCTGAAAAGTCCTTTTTAATGCACTTTTGTAAACATTTTAATTCAATAATGCATTTAGGAACAGACTCCAGGACAGCTCAACAGAAGTCAAAATCGAGCTGGCCGGTATTACAGGGCAGTTGGCTTGCTGTTTGTCTGAGAGCTCACAACTGCAGTTCCCTCAGGATATGATGCCATCCCATGAGTTGCTCTGTGTTGGTCTCAGCATTTCAGACTCCCACCCCAGCCAGACTTCCTCCATCGGAGCCTCCATCATTCCTTCTTTCCTTCTGCTGCTCAAATCTGTGGAGGACAAGAAGGTCAAGCAAGGTTAGTCCAGTCAGCATTACTTTCTAATTAAATAATTAAATAGTCTGCTGCAGTGATAATGTATTTAAGCCAACCTGTAAATTAGCATCACGCTGGTTCCCTCGACAAAAACCCATTAGGATTTTGGATAGGGATGCACTGATGTATCGGCCGCCGATATTTATCGGCCGATTTTTCCTCAATTTACAACCATCGGCATATCGGCTATATAAGAAAAAGGCTGATATAACAAACCAATGGTTTATTAATTAACTGCGTGAAGGCACTGAGCTGTATAATGTCTGTTGCATAATCCTAGCGCTGATGTCTGCACTTTAATGCTAATCAAATAACAAAAGATCGCACACTATTCTTGACTAAATAACTTTTGTAGCTTTCATAAGTGTAGCGGACCTCATCTGAATGATGACCAAAACTTTACTGATGTTTTAAGTTTATTGCGTCCGTTTTCACTCCAAAAAAAATCACCATAAAAGCTAAACAAAACACAGCACAAGAAGTGCACATTAAACTCTCACTCTCAGTTGCATTATCATCAACATACAGCGAATTACACAAAACATTTATTACAACTAACAGTAAACAAATATATACAGATCTTATGCCTTTTTGGGGGGTGCTTAATAAACGGACAAATTTATAATAAAAACTCTCACTCTCAGTTGCATTATCATCAACATACAGCGAATTACACAAAACATTTATTACAACTAACAGTAAACAAATATATACAGATCTTATGCCTTTTTGGGGGGTGCTTAATAAACGGACAAATTTATAATAAACAACAGCTTTCATTACCCATATAGCTGCTCCGAAGATTAGAAAACCTGTCAAAATAAGAGTCCCACCTTGTTAATGGAGATCTCATACATATTTAAACTTACAAAAAATATCAAAATGTATACAAAAACAAATTAGAAGATTAATCATAATAAAGTATGTTACAATAAAGAAGGATTAATATGTATTTAATTTATACAGTGATGTTATTTTATATTTTTGTTTACTTTATTTCTGTACCTGAAAACTGTTAAACCTATCTAAAAAGCACTGTTTATTTAGTATGTATCTTTGTTCTGTTGTATTTATGTAGGCCTGCTGAATGTTAAATCCAATCCATGTTCATTAGAAATGATTTTATAATGCAGCAATAAATCTGCTAGCATAATTTAATGCAGGTGTTTTTGAATGTTGCTGATTTAAAACATGATCAAAATACTATCTATTTTGATCCCAAAATTTCAAATAAGAGAGGAAGTGACAAATATCGGTATCGGAATCGGCCAATAAGTGATTGTTAAAATCGGTATCGGCATCTGCCCCAAAAATCCTATCGGTGCATCCCTAATTTTGGATTATTTACAGAAAAAAAGCTCTGTGATTAACAAAAGTAATGACTGTCACACATTTTGTTCCTGATGATAATGTTTTGTTCAAATTTGATGAATTTTGAAGTCTAAATAAATCACCAGATTTAAGCCAAACATTGGTGTGGCAAGTGGAGTTGTCACGATTTCCACTGAGGACCTCCTGAAGGATGTAAGGAGGAGTGAGCACAGTTGAGGGAGAGAAATGACCAGGCCTGGAACATTTTATGTTTTGTGTGTGCGTCAGTTGGCTGTGAGGTGGCTGCTGCTCGTTATGTTTGAGTATTTTTAATTTGTGAGATTGTATGTTTAATTTGAACTGTTTGCCTCCTTTTTCTTCCCATATCAACGAACTTCAACATAGTTGGCTATAAACAAACTACACTACAGTTGCTTGAGTTTAGTGTCACCATCATGAAGCCACTGACAACTCTTTCAGTCTTTATTTAAACAACGTTTTCC
>NW_015505646.1:572212-576441 GCF_001515645.1 Sinocyclocheilus grahami
TGTTACAATAAAGAAGGATTAATATGTATTTAATTTATACAGTGATGTTATTTTATATTTGTTTACTTTATTTCTGTACCTGAAAACTGTTAAACCTATCTAAAAAGCACTGTTTATTTAGTATGTATCTTTGTTCTGTTGTATTTATGTAGGCCTGCTGAATGTTAAATCCAACCCATGTTCATTAGAAATTATTTTATAATGCAGCAATAAATCTGCTAGCATAATTTAATGCAGGTGTTTTTGAACGTTGCTGATTTAAAACATGATCAAAATACTATCTATTTTGATCCCAAAATTTCAAATAAGAGAGGAAGTGACAAATATCGGTATCGGAATCGGCCAATAAGTGATTGTTAAAATCGGTATCGGCATCTGCCCCAAAAATCCTATCGGTGCATCCCTAATTTTGGATTATTTACAGAAAAAAAGCTCTGTGATTAACAAAAGTAATGACTGTCACACATTTTGTTCCTGATGATAATGTTTTGTTCAAATTTGATGAATTTTGAAGTCTAAATAAATCACCAGATTTAAGCCAAACATTGGTGTGGCAAGTGGAGTTGTCACGATTTCCACTGAGGACCTCCTGAAGGATGTAAGGAGGAGTGAGCACAGTTGAGGGAGAGAAATGACCAGGCCTGGAACATTTTATGTTTTGTGTGTGCGTCAGTTGGCTGTGAGGTGGCTGCTGCTCGTTATGTTTGAGTATTTTTAATTTGTGAGATTGTATGTTTAATTTGAACTGTTTGCCTCCTTTTTCTTCCCATATCAACGAACTTCAACATAGTTGGCTATAAACAAACTACACTACAGTTGCTTGAGTTTAGTGTCACCATCATGAAGCCACTGACAACTCTTTCAGTCTTTATTTAAACAACGTTTTCCCTAAAAGTTTGAGTTAGAATGATGTTTAAGGTCCCCGACAATCTCTGTGGTCCCTTTTAGGCCACTTGTTTGCGACTTCCTTTTTAAGACAAGTTAAACCATTAAAAAAAAAAAAACCCCAAGGGGTATTATTGATGTATTTTATGTCGTAGAATAAGACATGAAAATATCTTGAGCTTGTGTTAACCACAGACTTCATTTTAGGAATTATTTTAGGGAAAAAACTTGTCTTCAGAATGATTGAACTCGTTTCTGAGTTTTGGCCTACAAAAATGTGTGATCCAAGCAGCATTCTTAAGGATTAAATGCTTAGTCTGAACAATGTAAATAGCTGAATTTGTTTTTATTTGTGCTTTTTTTCGCTCTTGCAGCTCTTACAGTGATCTAAGCATTAATACACTGTACTGTGCAAATATTTTATAGCTCACCATATCAGTCTTAACTTTTGTCTTTTGACACGGCAGCTTTTATCAGGAATATACGGCACTTGTTCAAACATGTGGATCTGGGTAACAGTGACCCTGACACAAAATCTCTGGTTAGCGCATTAGTCAACCTCATTGAAGACCCTGACCAGGACGTCCGCATAAAATTTGGCCTAAATATCAAGAATCTTCTAGAGTTTTGGAATGGAAATGGCTTCCTAAAAGAGGTACAGTTTTAAAGTTCAGATTATGACATGCTAACCATCATCACCTTTTTGGCACTTGATGTCATTCATTAAGTCATTTAGCAGATGCTTTTATCCAAACTAACTAATGGATGTATTATGATTTTGATTTTCACAGCTTCTTGTGTCCAGACTAAAAGAAGCTTACACAAATGCAAAGACCTCCAGAAACAATGAACTCAAAAACACACTCATACTAACCACTGGAGAAATTGGGAGGTAGTGCAAAATGCTTTTTTTTTGCTGCTATTTTAGTATATATTGATCCTTCCTGCTGTTAAAAGTGTTTAAATCATCTATCAACAATGCATTTCTTGCTTATGGTGGTTCTCAGAGCTGCTGAAGGGAACCTGGTGTCTTTTGCTCTGCTTCGTCTTCTGCACTGCTTGCTGTCCAAGTCTAATCCTGTGTCGGTAGCAGCCTACACCGAGATCCAGGCTTTGGCCACCTGTAGACACCTCAAACTGCAGTCCTTCTTCAACCAGTACAGGAACCCAATTTGCCAGGTCAGTGTGCAGTTTTGATACTGTGATGATGTTATCATTATTTATAATGCTGTGCATTTATGGGGTGTTATATGTATCAACGTGAGTACCAACGTAAGCTGTTTATCACCTTCAAAAAAGCTTAAAAACTATGAGCTAGGAATGGAGAACAGTGTTTGTTCAGGTTAAAAACAAACTAAACTTTGTGGTCAATCAAATTCACCTAGAGTAATAAAATGTAATGGGTCTACCTTTTTGTTTATTGCAGTTCTTGGTGGAGTCTTTGCATTCACGTCATGTGACGGCTCTGCGCTGCACGCCAGATCAGAGCAGCGAGGCTCTGCAGGAGGAGGCGGCCCATCAGAGAGAGCTGGCACTGGACATCCTGTCTCATGTGGCACATGTCTTTGATTTCCCTGACCTTAATCGTTTTCTCAATGTAAGTCCAACATCTCGATATCAGATTCAGCAAGATCAGCCTCTGATGTAACAGAACAGCCTTAAAGGGATAGTCCACCCAAAAATTTCAACATTTATTCACTGTCATGATGTTCCAAACCTGTACGACTGTACGACTATGTGAAACACAAAAGAAGATATTTAAAAAAATGTTGGTAACCAAATGGTTTCGGGTCAAATTGCCTTCCATTGTATGGACAAAAAAATACAATGAGACCCAAAACTGTTTGGTTACTAACATCCTTCAAAATAAAGTAACTCATACAGATTTGGAATGACATGACGGTGAGTAAATGATAACAGCATTTTCATTTTATGGCGGACTATCTCTTTAAAGATAGATTAAATCAATTCACTCCTGAATGAAAATTTCCTGATAATTTACTCACCCCCATGTCATCCAAGATGTTCATGTCTTTCTTTCTTCAGTCAAAAAGAAATTAAGGTTTTTAGGAAAACATTCCGAGATTTCAATGGTTGAAGGTCCAAATTGAAGTTTCAATGCAGCTTCAAAGGGCTCTACATGATCCCAGCCGAGCCTTGTCTTATCTAGCGAAACAATCGGTCATTTTCTAAATAAATAAAAATGTATATACTTTATGTATATAATCTCAAATGCTATTCTTGCACTAGCTCCGTGATGCGCATCCACAAATTCACACATTACATAATCACATTGGAAAGGTCATGCGCAGTTAGCTCTTTGTCTGTGTGCTCCGGTTCAAAAAGGTTGGGTAGGGTGGAAAAACTCCATCTCATTTTCTCCTCCAACTTCAAAATCATCTGACATCCTTGTTTTACCTTTTTTTGTAAAGGTCGTTTGACTTTCCTTGCATGTTTGCTTTGTAAACACAGGGTCTGTATTTCCGCTTATGTCACGCGAGACCTTTCCAACGTGATTACGTAATGCGTGAAGTTGTGGATGCAGAGCTAGTACAAGATGAGCATTTGTGGTTAAAAAGTATATACATTTAAATTTTTTCAAATAAAATGACGATCATTTTGCAAGATAAGACGCTTATTCCTCGGCTGGGATCGTGTAGAGCCCTTTGAAGCTGCATCGAAACTGCAATTTGGACCTTCAGCCCGTTGATCCCCATTGAAGTCCACTATATAGGAAAAAAAATCCTGGAATGTTTTCTCGAAAACCTTAATTTCTTTTCGACTGAAGAAAGAAAGACATGAACATCTTGGATGACATAGGGGTGATTAAATTATCAGGAAATTTTTATTCTGGAGTGAACTAATCCTTTCAATTTTGGCAAATATAGTACAGTAAAGCTCAATTTCAGCATAAATGAGAGTAATCTTGATAGCAATGATAAATTCCTCTGATGAACTGTATGACTTTCATTGCTAATTTCACTGATGCAATGAGCTTACTCTGTCTCTCTTTGTTCACAGCGGACTCTACAGGTCCTTCTTCCCTTTTTGGCAGCCAAGGCCAGTCCTACAGCTTCTGCCCTGATCCGCACTATTGCCAAGCAACTGAATGTCAACCGCAGAGAAATGCTCATCAATAACTTCAAATATATATTCTCCCATCTTGTGTGTTCCTGTACCAAGGAGGAGCTGGAGAGAGCCTTTCACTACCTTAAGGTGGGATATTCACATTATGAAATCAGGAGATGAGCAGTAAGGAAAAAGACAAAGAGAAAGAGGATGGTTACAAAAAAAGTGTATATATATATATATATATATATAAAAAATTTACTCTATTATGGCTT
>NW_015505646.1:576629-629607 GCF_001515645.1 Sinocyclocheilus grahami
ATCTATCTATCTATCTATCTATCTATCTATCTATCTATCTATATATCTATATATATATATATATATATATATATATATATATATATATCTATATATATATATATATATATATATATACTTTTTAAAACGTATTTACTTGTTTGCTTGTTTTCATTTATTTATTAGAAATATATGTATAGGTAATATTTATTCTTTATTTAATAAATATTTTGTTTCACAGAATGAAACAGAAATTGAATTGGGCAGTCTGCTGAGACAGGACTTCCAGGGTCTTCATAATGAGCTGCTCTTGCGTCTAGGAGAACATTACCAGCAGGTCTTTAATGGACTTGCTATTCTAGCTTCTTTTGCCTCCAGTGACGACCCCTACCAGGGCCCAAGAGAAATCACCACCCCAGGACGCATGGTACAGTTGCTCTAATAATAATCATCAGATTAAGGCCCAACTTTCACAGACTGATTCAAGTACATTTGTTCTACAGAGTTGAATGCATTGGGGTCTGTTTTTAGTTTTCTATTATAGCCGTTGTTCTGGACATAATGCCATCTGTCACTGTACTGTATGTTTGTGCAGGCAGATTATCTGCAGCCCAAGCTCCTGGGCATTCTGGCTTTTTTCAACATGCAGCTGCTGAGCTCTAGTGCTGGAGAGAAGGAGAAAAAGAAAATGGTAGGTGTTCAAAACAATTTGTCTGGTTTTAATGCAAAACATTAGCTTTCAGTAGCTATGATCTATTTTACCGCATTATAAACTGATCATACACCACGTTCTAGGCACACAACATACTGTTATAGGTTTTTTTCTGTCCTCACTGAAAGCGAAATGCTGCAGAAAATGACAAATCAACCTGTCAGAATATATTTATTGTTACTATTATTTGGAGCTGGATTTTGAACCAATGAGATTTCTTTGAGGGTGCGGCAGCATGTTCTGTTCCTCATTGCTTGTCATGGCTAGTTAGAACAAAAAGGGATAGTTCAGCCAGAAATGAAAATTCTTTCATTATTTACTTTCTGTCATATTGTTCCAAACCCATGTGACGTCTTTCTTTCTTCTGTGAAACAAAAAATAGATCTTTTGAATTGACTGTTTATGGCTGTTATGCTTCAAAAATTACAGAAAAAAAAAACAGTCAGATATCAAAAACCAAAAAAGTTTGAGATTTATCAACAAATCTGTTAAAAATTTATTGTTTTGTCCCACTTGTGAACCAGAGCAACCGCTTTATTTAAAAGAACTGGCTAAAAAGAACAATTAATTTGCTCATAATGTTATCCAGTTTAGCTTTCCTGACTTTGTGATCCACTTGTTGTGGATCTCAAGTTTAGAGTTTACTATAGAGGATTATCATGAATAATTTGGAAATTCAATAGAAATGAAAGCGAATAGTGATTTTCAGTCACTACAGAGGACTTCTATAGAGCACAAGTTTTATTGACTGCTTTTTTAGTGTTTTTGTCATTATTGGAGATAGACAGACATGGTCACTAGGAACTGACATGGAAAAATCCAAGTATTGAGTACATGTACAGTAAATGAACATACTTTCCAGAAGGCCAACAATTCACTAAAAATGTTTTTTTTATTGGTCTTATAAAGTATTCTAATTAGCTGAGATAGTGAATTGGTGGGTTTTGGTGAAATGTGAGCCAAAATCAAAACAATTAAAAGAACCAAAGACTTAAACTACCTGTAAGTTTCCACCCACGGTGCCGTTATTGTGTTTTCGCAAGCGAAACTGTGTACCAAACGGTGTACCGGCTCTAATGCCATGGTGAAAGTTTGTGCAAAACATGCTAACTGTTCTGCCTTTGGCTGCACAGACGAGCACAGAACACTATTTAGAGTCCCAGCCTCAGAGGAGACAACAGAGCAGTGGATTTATTTACTGTATATTGCTGCTGCCACACAGATCTAAAATAAACATTCGATTTATTTCACAGCAGTTTACCTTCACAGACATAACCGTCTGTTTTTGTAACTCATGTGTGTTTTAATACTTCACAGACACATTCTGGGGACACCAGAGACTTATATTACATATTGTAAAAATGGGCATAATATGTCTCCTTTAAAGGGGTCCTATTATGCTTTTTCAATTGTTCAACTTTAGTTAGTCTGTAATATTGCTGTTTGAGCATAAAAAAGATCTGCAAAGTTACAAAGTTCAAAGTCCACCTCAAAAGGAGCCATTTTATTTAACAGAAATCACTTTTCAAAAACTACAACGAATGATTACTCTGTAACCTTGCATATTTTCCGGGATTTGTGATATCACAAATATCGACGAATGGGACGAGACCTGGTTGAGCTGCACTAGAGAAGGCAACGAGTGTTATCACTATGTCAGAGATACACTAGCTTTCCCAAGGCAGACGAACTTAGAGTGGTTACAATCATCCGGGTTTAAATCGCACTCAAATTGATTTGATATTGACGCAATATTTACACTGAAGCTCACAGGGGTATGGTAAGGGGCATGACATTTCCCGACCAGGCGCTGAGTGGTGCCAATCACAACTCACACTGGCCCAGCTAACCAATCACAGCACATTTCGTATTTCAGAAGGCAGGCCTTCATTTGATACAGGAACTATTCGAGCCGTTCATGCCAGACTGGGGAGAGAGGTGTTTTAATAATGTAAAATATGTGAAAAATAATGTGTTTTTCGAACAACCTATTATGAGAGCCTGTTCTACTACACCCCCAAAACAAAATCAAGACTTTGTAAAAGAGCATAATAGGACCCCTTTAAAAATTCTAATTTTTTGTTTTCAGAGAAAAATAATATTCACTTAATTTCTAAAATGAATCCTTCAGCATTATTTTTGTTTTTTATGTTTACTTTAATCACTTTTTCATGTCACAAGACAAGTAAAGATCTCCATAAACTCAGGATTTTAAGTACATAATGTTTATCAGTGCATGGTTGATAGTACAAAGAATCCAGAGCTGCAGGAGCTATTGAGAAAACCTGGTACTAGAGGCAGCAAGATTGTTCTAGCCACATTATGTCAATATATTTGTTACCTTTTTCTCCACTCAGGCTCTGAACAGTTTAATGGCCCTTATGAAGCTAATGGGTCCAAAGCACATCAGCTCAGTCCGAGTGAAGATGATGACCACACTCCATTTTTAGTTTTAACAGTCAAACACAAAATAAAAATTTAACAAATATCTAATTTCTAATGTTTTATATGCAGATTAAATAGGTCTGAAGGAAACTTTTGGCTTGTCTCCCGAAGCCACAGGGGAGCACAATGAGCAAAATAATGCAACGCATTTAAATTGCCAACGCAAAGGAAATAACTGTCTGTAAAAAGAAAAACGTGCATTACGTCTAAATGAACTCATATAAATCAAACGTTTTCGTAAATTGCATAAACAATTATGAACAAAACAGCATCATGTATTTATGCATTGCTTAATACAAAGAGCCGAATCACACAGATTGCCTTTAAAAACATATGAGATGCAGTGAAACGGAATAAACCTCCACAAATTCGTAACGCGTTTTCTAAAAGTTTAAACTGTTTTAACTTTGCATGGCTTTCTATACATCTCTTGTGTGAGACATGAGAGCAGCAGGCATATTTGTCCGTCTAAAAAATGCGCTGAATATGCGTTCTGTGTGAATGGGTTGGTTTCGGTTTTAACCTAATCAAGATCTTCTATGCATTGAGCTACTATATTTCTCTAATATTTTGAATGAATAACGTAGCAACTGCGCGTCTTGTGGGCTAGACTTATCAAGCATTAAAATGCAACAACTTCACTTACAACATCATCACTGCATCTCGCGCTCCACTAATGAGGCTCCCTGACGCACACCTAACATTTGATTGTACTATTTTTGCATTCAAATGCAACTATTGATTTTAAATATTTTTTTTTTCACAACTCCTCATCACAGGCAGGCACATCACTCAATTCAGCATGTGTTTGTGTTTGTGTGTGCGGTCTGCGTCACTCATAGCACGTGCCTATATCTTGCGCTATATCGAACATTTTTTATATCGTTATTGAAGAGAGTGTACCGTCGATAAATATCGATACCGTTTTATCGGACAGGCCTAAATTGATATAAAAATATTGGCCTGATAAATGGCTGATATTTAAATTTTATACAATTTTGTCCTAATTAAAAATCAAACACAAAAAAACTAAAATCATTATTTTAAAATGCTACAAGTGAGTTTAGACATCACAACATTGTAATGCACAGTATGAAAAATAACCATTTTGAGTACTGCATGCAAGCACTGTTATTAAATCAATAGTGTTTTAAAAAATTAAAGGGGTCATATGATGCGATTTCAAGTTTTCCTTTCTCTTTGGAGTGTTACAAGCTGTTCGTGAATAGAGATCCCTGATAAGATCCCTGAAGTTGCAAAGACTAAAGTCTCAAACCCAAAGAGATATTCCTCATAAAAGTTAAGACTGGTCCACGCCCTCCTAAAATGCCTCGTTTAAACACCCCCCCACATGTCTACGTCACGATGTGGGAAGATTTGCGTAACACCGCCCAAATGTTCACACAAAGAAAGAAGGCGTAACTTTATTGTTGCTGCCACCGCAGCCGCCATGTTGTAAAGATGCTGTGTGTTTCGTTGCGAAAGCGAAAATACTTTTGGCCTTCCAAAAGAGGACATGACTAGAAATCAGTGGTTAAGTTGTAGTGCCACAAACTGATCACCTCCATGCCACACCGAATTGAGGCAGTAATTAAAGCAAAAGGAGCCCCTACCAAGTATTGAGTACATGTAGAGTAAATGAACATACTTTCCAGAAGGCCAACAATTCACTAAAAATGTTTTTTTATTGGTCTTATGAAGTTATTCTAATTTGTTGAGATAGTGAATTGGTGGGTTTTTGTTAAATGTGAGCCAAAATCATCACAATTAAAAGAACCAAAGACTTAAACTACTTCAGTCTGTGTGCACTGAATTTATTTAATACACGAGTTTCACAATTTGAGTTGAATTACTGAAATAAATTAACTTCCATGAGATTCTAATTTATTGAGATGCACCTGTAAGTACATTTTCATGTTAAAGGATTTGCCACTGACGATTCAAAAGTGAGTTTTGAGCAGTGTAGAGTAGCGCTTGTTGTTTGTCATTTCTGCGATCACAAATGCAGACGTCGTTTTATGTTTACGTGGCACGATGCAACGCAACGCGTAAAAAAACAGTATAAGTCATTATAATCAGTAATTATGTCCCCACTGGATGCAACAAATGCCTCGTTTCTAATGGGTTTTAATGTTTTTGTCTCTTTGCTCTGGCCGGGACACGGCATCACAGTATGGTAAAGGGGGTACACCTCGCTTTTCAGACCGATGAGCTTTGTAAAAATCTATGCATTTCAGAAAGGCGGGGCATAGAGGAGAAACAATAATGTATAGTATGTGGAAAATAATGTGTTTTTTGAACCGTAAACCGCATAAACACATTTCATTACACCAAATACACCAAATAATGTTCTTTTTAGCAACATCATATGACCCCTTTAAGTGAGCATTAGATGACGCCAAAGGTAATCTAAATGTAAAATTTGGGGAAATAAGCTTGCATATTTAAAATTCTAGATAGCGACTGAGACTGATAAATTAAAAAAAATCTCATATCAGCAGATAAATAATTTGATGCCAATATGTTGTAGGTTTTAGGATAGTTAAACTCTGTAACCTTCTGTTTCAGGAACTGCTGTCATTATTTGAATGTCGGGAGGGCAGGACTGACTCACCAGGTCGCCGTCTATGGAGAAGATTCCCAGAGCAAGTTCAGGAAATCCTGGAGCCGCATCTCAATACCAGGTAGGGCATGATCATTTTGCATGGCTTTTTGTCTGCTGCTTATTTTATATCCAGTGTTCATAAAACTGGCTTGTTTTAATTAGGTATAAGAGCTCTCAGAAGGTGGTGAACTGGTCTAAGTTGAAAAAGCCTGTATATCTTACCAGCCGTGGAAGCAAATTCTCTGACTGGTCTGCAACATGGGCAGCATATCTCATCAGTAAAGTAAGTCCATGTCCACTTTAGTTTCCCCAGCCTCAAATGTAGACAAAAGACTAATTCTACCTCATCTTTTCATGTGTTTTAGGTTAGACATGAGCTTGCTGGAAAAGTGTTCAACTGCTGTAGTTTCATCATAAAGCATGATTACAAAGTGACCATCTACCTGCTGCCCCACATTTTGGTCTATGTGCTGATTGGATGCACTCAGGAGGAGCAGCGAGAGGTACAAATTCAAGATTTGTGGAAAGCACTTGTTATGGATTTTTGATAGGAAACCGTCCATGTAGTTTTGCTCAGTAAAGTTTAGTAAAAGAAACAACGGTATCACCAGTGAAAAGGCTCTGTTTTTGTCATGTAGGTGAATGAAGAGATGATGGCAGTTCTGAAGGAGGGTGACCCGCGGTTAGTGCGACTGCAGGAGAACGCCTCCAGTCTGAGTCAGCTCAGCACGCAAACCGTCTTCTCCATGCTGGACCACCTCACTCAGTGGTCCCGCCACAAGCTGCAGAGTCTGAGTACTAACAAGAGGCCAGGCAAGCATGCCAGAGAGCAGCCGCAGGCACAGGCCACAGGTGACTTACCAGATTACATTTTTATTTAATTCAGTCCTGTTTTCTTCCATAAAAGCTGCTGGTTATTATTTTTTCATGTATTGACTAGGCCTGTCGCAATAATCAATATATCGACTTATCGCGCAATATATGTACATGACCTCAATCATTTTTGGTGACGCAATATATCGGCCATTATATTTACTTAAAAATTAATGGCACCATGTTTTGTACATTCCACATTGTGCCTGTGTCTTTTGCAGCTTCTCGTACATAATGTAGTGTAGTCATGAGGTGCTAGTTCAAATTTAAAAAATGCTTCTAAAAACAAAGTTTCATCTGCAGATATGGTCTTGTTTAGGGATCTGTGTCTTTGTGCATACGGACATCTGACTGCTGAGTAGTGATTGTGTTTTTCAGCAATAGTGTGCATCTTTAATTTACAGAGAAAAGAAGGTCAGGGAAACATCTATAGATGAAAAAATCTCCATACAAGTTTTTTGTGCATTTTTCTTTTTTTCTGCTTGTTACTTTGCACTTTTTGTTAGAAAATGTTTATTTACTATTTATTCAGGTTTTTTAAGGTATCTAATATTTTGATACTTAATTTCCATGATCTAAATATTCTTAAAAATTAAAAGTTTGTTGTCATTTGGAAGTGTGTAGGCCTTCTTGTATTATTATGCCGTTGCATTATGATTATATATTCAGTGGCATAAAATGGTCTTTAAAATGACAATATCACTTATCGCAATTATTTCTGGGGCAATATATCGCACAACAAAGTTGCCATCGTGACAGGCCTAGTCTTGACATTATTGGGAATGATAATAGGTAATATGCCTTTTATTCTTTATTAAATCTTACTCCACCTATTCCCATTCATTTTTTATTTCTTTCTTTTTAAATGAGATAAATAACACGCATTACTGACCTGACTCGATACTTTATGACATAATATTTTACAGAAAAAAATCTTATCGTAAATGCAACAGCAGTAACATGTAAATTATATTTTTCAGCTCTGTATCATGTAAGTCAAGTTGAAATGAAAGTGTTTCTGACTCTTTCTTCATCTTCTTAGGCCCAGAGAACAGTGAATATCAAAGTGTTGTAGCCTTCCTTAACCGTATTCCTCAGGATGTGCTGGCCAAGGCATCCTTCCGCTCCAGAGCCTACACGCGTGCTGTCATGCACTTTGAGTCTTTTATCCGTGAAAAGAAGCAGAACATTCAGGACCATCTTTCATTCCTCCAGGTCTTACCAGTCTTGCATGAGTTTTATGATTACTGGCTATCGCTACTTACAAAATAAATGCTTAATGCATAATATTTTTGTGGAAACCATAACACACTTTTTTCAGGATTCTTTGATGAATAGAAGAACAATAAAATAAAAAAGAACAGCATTTATTTGATATAGAAAGATGTTGTAATTATAAATGTCTTTACTGGCTCTTTTGAAAAATGTAATGCGCCCTTGCTGAATAAAATTAATTTCTTAAAAAAAATCTTACTGACCCCAAACTTTTCAACTGTAGTGTATGTAGGAAATCAGTTGCCTGAGAAAAGTGCTGTTATATACTTTGTTCAGTGCTACAATTTATCAATCAGAATCATGTATTCCAGAGAGTCATGAAATAAAATAAAATTTGACCTATCAAATATGCATGGGGTTTGAAAATATTCAGAAAGAGTTTAAAACAGTTGCATGCACAACTTGTCTAGAAATCAGATGAACTCTTTTAAGTTCTGTTGTAACCTGTCTCTTTTTCTGGCCCTCTTCTAGACTATGTATGCGGCCATGCATGAGCCAGATGGCGTGAGGGGAGTGAATGATCTGAGAAAAGAGGAGCCGTCATTGAGAGAGCAGATCCTGGAGCATGAGAGCATTGGACTACTGCGTGAATCCACTGCCTGCTACGACAGAGCCATCCAGCTCGAGCCAGACCAGGTGAGAAACACACACACTCTTATTCTTATGGGTACCTGCCAAACTCAGGTCAGTGTGTGCAAATTTAGGCAGTTGTCCAAACAGACCCAGTGCCAAAGTAAACTATTAGTTAAACAATGTATCACAAATGACATGTGTGAATTATGTATTTCAACTCCGTATAATTTAGCACATTTAACAAAAAAACAAACAAATAGATATTATTTTATATAATAAATAAATAATATAAATAAAGGTGTGTCAATACAACTGTTTATATTTCTGGAAAGTTGTAATTCGACATAATGTGAATCGGGGAAAAGAAAGTAATTTATTTCTTCATTTATTTTCCAATTATTTATTTATGCAGATTTGGGCCTCCATAAGAGTCAAACCATTTAATTTTATTCAATTATAGAATGATGCTTCAATACTTGATATGCTTTTAATGACTGAAAATTCAAGTAACATTTTGAGAATAACCCAAGCAAATTCAGTAGATCCTATATGGCATAAAGTTTTTGTTATATCCTGTAGAATCCTATGCAGTAATTTAAGTTAATATCTTTTTTTCATCCAAGTGCAGTTCATAACTTTTAAGTAAGATCTGATGATTTGATTTAGTGTAACTTCAGAGTGTTCTGTCTCTGACATTTGTGTGGTTAACAGTTCGTGTATTTTCTCATTTTTAGTATTCTGGTAACTAATATTTTTCCTCTCACTTTCATATCTTTGCATGCAGATTGTCCATTATCATGGTGTTATGAACTCTATGTTGGGTCTTGGTCAACTCTCTACAGTAATAACTCAGGTCAATGGAGTTCTGGCAAGCAGGTAGGTGTACTGATGTAGACGCAGTCCTCTGACACCGTTTCATGCAACCACTGATTTTGTTTTTTTAAACCGATGTTATTTTCTTAACAAAGGCCACGATGGAAATCCGATCTGAATGCGTACCGGGTCGAGGCAGCATGGAAGCTGTCAAAATGGGACTTAGTTGAGGACTATATTGCCTCTGGTAAAGGACTTTTGCTGTTTCTAGAAACAGAAATGTTTTTCAGATTGAAGAAGCATTAATATTTGTCATCTGTTTTATAGATTGTAAGTCCAGCACATGGGGTGTCAGACTTGGCCAAATGTTGCTGGCTGGCAAGAAGCAAGATTCCGAGGCATTCTATGAAAAGCTTAAAGTAGCTAGGAAAGAACAAGTCGTCCCTTTATCAGCAGCCAGTTTTGAGTGTGGCACCTATCAGAGAGGATATGAGTACATAGTCAGGTAATCTGGTGGTTGACCATTTTGGAAAATTAAAAACTATACACATACAGTGTTCTCAAATGCACTTTTGTGTTGGGTCTTAGGCTGCACATGCTGTGTGAGTTGGAGCATGCCTTCACTGAGCTGCAGAAGGAAAGCAGAGATGCTGGAGGATCCAAGAAGCCTGAGCCCAAACTCAACTGGGATGCCCGCCTACTCATGACCCAAAACTCGTTCAGAGCCAAGGAACCCGTCCTGGCCCTGCGGAGAGCTCTTCTCAGTCTCAGCAAGGGGTATGAGAACATATGACTTTCAGTTCAAAATACACAATGTTTTACTTCCATGTCAAAAATCCAAGTAATGAGTTCATTTTTGAATATGCGTTTAAAGATACTTGGTAGTGTATTGTCTTTTCTCTTTCTAAATCATTCTAGAGGCAAAGAGGAAGTTCACCCAACAATAAAAATGTTCATTTACTCATGTTGTTTCAAACTTGAATTACTTCCTTTCTTCAATGGAACACAAAATGAAAAGTTTAGCAGAATGTCTGCACAGTAAAAAAAAAAAAAAAAGATTTTTCGAAATTTGTAAATAAAACAAAGAATATTGGAAAATGTTTTACAAGAAAATACTATTTCAGTCTTTGTACTTTAAAAATAAACAAAAAAAAACGGTTTAATTCAATGTGTTATTTGCTATTTCTTTGTAATTATTTGTGAAATTTACTAGCAATTTCTGAGTGAAAATTATTTCAAAATAAATCCTACACTATACGTAATAATAATATACACCGTATTCTGTGTATAAATAAGTTGTTATTCACTGAAAATCTTGCTTGATAGCTGTGGTCACCATTCAGTTTGATTGTATGGAAAAGAGCAGCTTGGACATTTGCAAAAAATACTTTTTTGTCCCTTAAAAGAAAGTAATTCAAACACTACCAGTTCTTTTCCATTTTATTGAGGTCCAATCAGTATAATCAAACACAGCTTGACTCAAATGAAGGTGTAGAACCATCTCCAGGATGATCAGAAGAAATGGACAGCCCCTGAGTTAAATATATGAGTGTCACAGCAAAGGGTCTGAATACTTAGGACCATGTGATATTTCAGTTTTTCTTTTTTAATAAATCTGCAAAAATGTCAACAATTCTGTGTTTTTCTGTCAATATGGGGTGCTGTGTGTACATTAATGAGGAAAAAAAATTTACTTAAATGATTTTAGCAAATGGCTGCAATATAACAAAAAGTGAAAAATTTAAAGGGGTCTGAATACTTTCCGTACCCACTGTATATTTTAAAATTGAATTTATTCCTGTGATGGTAAAGCTACAGTCTTCAGTGCCACATGCTCCATCAGAAATCAGAGAGTTCTTTCAAAATCATAAAAAATATCTTAATTATTCCAAACCTTTGACTGGTAGTGCACATTTCAAAATACATAACCATGAGTAAATAATAAAATAGTGGTAATATAATTATAATGTATAACATTTGTTTGAGTGGTAATGCAATTTGATTTGAGAGTGTGTTTGTGTGTTTGATGAAAACTTCTTTGCAGTTCTTCATGTGAGGAGCAGGTTGGTGAGTGCTGGCTGCAGAGCGCTCGTGTGGCCAGAAGAGCTGGCCATCACCAAACAGCCTTCAATGCCCTGCTCAATGCTGAGAACTCTCTCTCTGAGCTCTTCATCGAGAAAGCCAAATGGCTCTGGTCTAAGGTATAGCAGTTCAGATAATGTTTAAATACCAATGCTAGTCTCTTTGATGGAGGCCTTATCCATCATTGAAATTGTTCTAAGGAAAGATGTTGTTGTTATAGGGTGATGTGCATCAGGCTCTGATAGTCCTGCAGAAAGGTGTGCAGCAGTGTTTTCCTGATGAACAGCCACTCACCGACCCAAAGAGAATCCAGATAAAAGGGAACGCCATGCTGCTGGTGGGCAGATACATGGAGGAGACGGCCAACTTTGAGAGCAATGCTATTATGAAAACCTATAAGGTATTTCAGTCAATTACATATGAGGACAAATGTAACAGAAATCAGAATGATTAGACTATGGCTGGGCGAAAAAAATTTTTTATTTATTTTTTTAAGTTTGACCAATTCAGGATAACAATTTGATTGATAATTTTTTTAATTATCATTTAACTACATAACCTAAAATGTAACTACAGTGTAGTTCAAGTAAAACACATCAAGTGGACAACATGGTGTAAATGTAAAATAAATTCACTTCACATGAAATGTGAAGGCAAAGATTGTAGAAACCCCTCTTTAACATATCCTAGGTGACCTTGGACCACAAAACAAGTCTTATGTTGCACGGGCATATTTGTAGCAATAGCCAAAAATACATTGTATGGGTCAAAATTATAGATTTTTCTTTTATGCCAAAAATCATTAGGATATTAAGTAAAGATCATGTTCCATGAAGATATTTTGTAAATTTCCTACCGTAAATATATCAAAACTTCATTTTTGATTAGTAATATGCATTGCTAAGGACTTCATTTGGACAACTTTAAAGGTTTTAAAGTTCCTTCTGCAGCTCAGATTTTCAAATAGTTGCATCTCGGTCAAATATTGTCCTATCCTAACAAACCACACATCAATGGAAAGCTTATTTATTCCACTTTCAGCTGATGTATAAATCTCAATATGAAAAAATGGACACTTAAGACTTTTTAAGACACTTAAGGTTTTGTGATCCAGGGTCACATATGTTCAGAATTCAAAATGAGTAAAAGTGCAATCTTAAGGCCCAAGATCTTGCTGAAGTTGGTTGATGAGAAAGAACCAGTTTGCGTCAGAGTAACTTGATGAATGGAAAGGACAAGGCCGAAGCCTGGCGCGAGCTTAGGGTTTCCGGGAGCGTTTTTCTCACCACCTCTCAGAATTCCAACAAACCACCGACTGACGCGGGTCACATGAAGTGTGGCCTTTAAAGCCTACAAAGATTCACGCCCCTCAAGATGGGCTTGTCCAATGAGGAAGTCCGGAATCTCAATGTTTCGATCATAAGAAGGCGAATTCATAGATACTAAGCAAGGTAGGATTACATATAGTGAAAGGATGACAGGAGTGTGTTTCGATTATAAGCCTGCATCACAGTATACAATTTCAAAGACAAAATACACGATGACAATAATATACCCAATGACCTTAAGGATACACTGTTCATTCAAAGAAAGGTTTTCCTATGAATTAATTAGTAGAAAAGTCCATTTCTACACTGCCTCTTGCCCTGGGACATGCAGGGATTTTCCCTGCTTTGCATTCCTTTGGCCAATAAACCCAGTGATATCAGCGTTGGTTGCCATGGAACCAGGGGCCTGTTCGGCTTCCTGGGGTGTTACGCATTTCAGGGGGAAGGGTTCATAGGTCCTCATATGGCTTGTTAACTGAGGGGTGTTACAGAGTATTTGTTAAATATAGCTAACAAAATATATATTGTGTGTTTGATTGGTCCAGACGCTACAGTGGGCTATTATTAATAGTAAATGTTTTGAAAAGAACAAGCATCTTTTAGCCTATCACCATCATACAAACATGAAATATCAAACGTGTAGTAGTTCTTCAAAGGTTTTTGCATTCAACTGTGCTGCTTTTGTTTTGTTTTTCTATGTAAACATGTGCTTGACAGACAGGATGTGTTTGACCGTTACACACGTGTCTTCTGCAGCATCTTGCGCATGAAACACTTCTAAAATGCTGCGTTCAAGCTAAAAGCAGTTGTTCAAGGCTTGTTTCATAACACACTCATTAAAACACATTAGTATACTATTTTATGATCCTTCATAGACCGTGCTCAAATGTGAGCAGTTAATCAGATGTGCTGTCATGCTTTCGGATAATTTTTTGTCTCTTAACTGTCATCATTGGAGTATTGTGTGTAAGATGTCTACACTCTTTAAAATAAAGGTTCCTTATTGGCATCGATGGTTCACTGAAGAACCTGTAACATCTATAGACTTTTCCATTGGACAAAAGGTTCTTTATGGTGGAAAATGGTTCCTTAGATTATTAAAATGTTCTTTACAATTAACTCTGTTCAGCCATAGATCACACAGTGTCTTTTTCTTTCATAAATACAGGATGTCACACATCTGTTACCAGAATGGGAGGATGGTAACTTTTACCTGGCCAAATACTATGACAAAGTGATGCCCATGGTCACTGACAACAAACTGGAAAGACAAGGCAACCTCATCCGTTATATCGTCACTTATTTTGGAAAGTAAGATGTTTTCTATTGGTAATCCTCCTGTAGGAGCAGTTCCTGAATTAAATGTTTTTCAATGTGTGATAGGTAGAAACAGTAATGTTTTGCTCTCTCTTCATAGAGCCCTGCAGTTTGGCAATCAGTACATCTATCAAGCCATGCCCAGAATGCTAACCTTATGGCTGGACTTCGGAGCCAAAGTTTATGAGTTTGAAAAAGGTAAAACACAAAATTACCCTCGATAATCTGTAGTGTTAAAACTAAGTAATTATACAATTCACTCGTTGTATTAATGCATCGATTACAAATCTTGCAGATTCATATGCATTGATTTTAAAATATTTTAATCCTTTTATTGGCCTGCAGTTGACTTCAATCACAAAAGAATCAATCAAATTGATTAACTATAGTTTTAGAAATGAACCGTTAAAAGATTTACTCATTTTATCAATGCATTGATTATGAATCGTGCAGATTCTTATGCGTTGTTCTTGAAATATTTTAACCTTTTAAATAGGGCTGTCAATCAATTAATTATTTATCTGATTAATCACATCCTTTTTCTGTGATTAATCGCGATTAATCGCACACTTCATGAAATTAAGCATAGACCATTTATCTTGTTTCAAATGTTTATTTTGTCATCATTTGCTATATCCAGCAAAGTAAACCAAAAGATTGAAGGGTGATTCTCAAAAATCTGTATTTTCTGCAAGCTTTTTTCAAGATAAATTTAGATGTCTTTCCAAAAAATGACACTTAGAAACTCCAAAAGGACACCAAAGAACCAAATGATATAAGGAGCCCATATGAGCACATATGAAAGAAAAAAAAAATCAGAATTTTATAGTATGTGTACAGTGCAACAGCAAAGAGTCAAGTTGCGTCTTCATCCATCAAAACTTTACTAGCGAGACTGGTTATCAAGTCGAGAAACCATAGTTTGCATCTCATCTGGCCATACAGCGGTGGGATGTGTTGACAATCCGTTCAGTCTGTACTTCACACAGCGCGACGTGTGAGGGCTCGCGCTCTTCAGAGACAATCTCAGATGACAGAGCTTGTGTTTAAAGCGAAACACACTGGAATGAATAATTCACTTAAAACGCAACGCGAGTCTCTGTTCTCTCTGCGATCTCTGATGTAATCAGCCTGGTTTCCTTTATATTAGCGCTGTTTTGGACGGATTGTTTGAATGCATTCGCTTACTGGATCATTGGACTGAAAACTTTCCCGGAGTTTAGCAGCTTAAAATGATCTAATAGCAAGCATAGAAGCAAAATTGGGTTAAAGGGTTAGAATAGAAATTGTGCTTCAGTAATTTTGCGTTAATTGCGCAAAATTATTTTAACGCGTTAAGGATTGTAAAATTAATCGCATGCGTTAACGATGACAGCCCTACTTTTAAATAATAAATTATTTGTGTTGACCAGTAATTGATTTCTGATTTCCACTATGACACACCAGCTTCCTCCTTTTTTTTTCAGCTGGCCGCTCTGACCGAGCCCAGATGCGTGCTGAACTCACTAAGATCAATTCCGTCATCAGCGAACACACCAGCAACCTCTCGCCCTATCAGTTCCTCACAGCCTTTTCACAGCTCATCTCCCGAATCTGCCACTCCAACAATGAAGTCTTTGCTGTGCTGATGGAGATTGTGGCCAAAGTTTTCTTAGCTTACCCACAACAAGCTATGTGGATGATGACTGCTGTGTCAAAGGTCAGACACCTTAGACACATCTACAACCATAAATAGTGTCTTTTCACGGATATAAACGGTTTAATGTATGTGCTTTTAAAATTATTTTTTTTTTAGTCCTCCTATCCGACCCGAATGAACAGATGTAAGGAGATCCTGAAGAAGGCCGTCAGTCTAAATGAGTCATTTGGGAAATTTATCGGAGATGCCAACAGACTGACTGACAAGCTGGTGGAGCTCGGCAATAAACCAGTAGGACAAGACTGTACCGCTAACAAGAAAATTATATTTTGATTTCCATGGAAACAGCTTTTATGCATTTATTCTTAATCTTTACTATTCCCTAACTTTCCGCTTAGCATTCATTTTAAACTCAGTTGGTTCTAAAATTACGGTTGCATTTGGATGCAGTCAGACTGTGTTTTTGTTTAATTGTGTAGGTGGATGGGAACAGCAGCACCCTCAGCATGAGCGTACACTTCAAAATGCTGAAGAAACTGGTGGAAGAGCCTACCTTCAGTCAGATCCTGATCCCCCTGCAGTCTGTCCTTATACCCACCCTGCCTTCCACTGGCGGAGCCAACCCCAAACACGATGCCTTTCCAGGACACTGGGTCTACCTCGGTGGCTTTGATGACACAGTCAGTCCCGCCTGTTTCACCATACACCAGTTTTTGAGCACATAATGCGTCACTCTCATTTCAGATGATACTTTATTCATGATTCATCATTACACGTTTCATTTAATCAAGGTGGAGATCTTGGCATCCTTGCAGAAGCCTAAAAAGATCTCGCTCAAGGGCTCTGATGGAAAGTTCTACACCATGATGTGCAAACCTAAAGATGACCTGAGGAAAGATTGCAGGCTGATGGAGTTCAACTGTCTGATTAATAAGGTACTAGAGATGTGCTGTTCACTAAATACCTGAATGATGAACGGCATTTTCCTGAGAACTTGCCTAATAAAAATGTGCCTTTGTTAGTCTTTGAGGAAAGATGCGGAGTCTAGACGGAGGGATTTGCACATTCGGACATATGCAGTCATCCCTCTAAATGAAGAGTGCGGCATAATAGAGTGGGTCAACAACACGGCGGGTGTACGCCACATCCTCACAAAGCTGTATAAAGAGAAAGGTGTGCTGATTTCATAGCCTCGATTTCTCTTCAGGATATACAGTGTATGTCATAATGGAGTAATGTTATGAGTTGCATAATATCCTGACACAGAGCGTAAAATAAAAGCTTGTATCACTCTGAAGTGATTTATTTTGTGGTAATGATCGGCTTACAGTTGTTATCACCAAATAAATAAACGGGCCTACTGCCATTCAAAAGGGTTAGTAAGATTTTTTTTTCTTTGGCAGGATGCATTAAATTGATCAAAAAAGGCAGCATTTATAATGTTCCAAAAGATTTCTGTTTCACATAAATGCTGTTTTTTAAACTTTCCATTCATCAAAGAATCCTGGGGAAAAAAAATGATTTCCACAAAAAAGTATTAAGTAGCACCGTTTTCAACAATGATAATAAGAAGAAATGTTTCTTGAGCAGCAAATCAGCATATTAGATTGATTTCTGAAGGATCATGTGACACTGAAGACTGGAGTAATGATGCTGAAAATTCAGTTTTGCCATCACAGGAATAATTTACATTTTAAAATATATTCAAATAGAAAACATTTATGTTAAATTATAATAATGTTTCACAACATTTCTGTTTTAATACATTTTTATTGACCCCAAACTTCTGAACGATAGTGTACTGTATATAGACATGAAATATTGATTAACCAATCAGAATCAATTCTAGAGAGCGTTAAGCATGCCGTTTTAAAAATTTTAAGCATACTGAGTGTTATTTTCAGGCTGTTTTCAATTCCCATATTTTTAGTGAAATTGGTCTAAATTGAGTTAAAGTGGTGTATTTGTTTTTTGAACAGGGATCTATGTCAGTGGGACAGAGCTGCGAAAGCTGATTTTGCCAAAAACAGCATCTTTTCAGGAGAAGCTAAAGCTGCACAAAGATGTGCTGTGTGCCAGACACCCACCAGTTTTTCATGAGTGGTTCCTACGGACGTTTCCTGATCCCACCTCTTGGTATATATATTACAGGCTTTCAGTGTTCATAGTCATAATATCTTTGCACAGTAATATGCTAAATGTTTCTTAGTGTTTGCTATTAAGGTGAGTTTTGAGTAATTCATTAGGAAAGCACTTACTTGAACATCTTTGCACATGGGGCAAATGTGGCATTTCACAGGTACAACAGCAGGTCTGCTTACTGTCGCTCTACTGCAGTCATGTCTATGGTGGGCTATATTCTTGGACTTGGCGATCGCCATGGAGAGAACATTTTGTTTGACTCCCTAACTGGCGAGTGTGTCCATGTGGATTTCAACTGCCTCTTCAACAAGGTTTGAGATGAATGAGGAATGTGACAGTTTTATTACTCCCTATACTTTATATCTTTGGGTAACTGAAGAATAAATGTGTTTTTGGTGCTTAAGGGGGAGACATTTGATGTTCCTGAGGTGGTTCCCTTCCGGCTCACTCAGAACATGGTTCATGCGATGGGGCCGATGGGCACAGAGGGCCTGTTCAGACAGGCCTGTGAAGTCACACTCAGACTTATGAGGGACCAGAGAGAGCCACTCATGAGGTGAACATCTCTGAACTTACACAGGCAGACAAAATTCCACTACTGTTCAAAAGTTTGGGGTCGGTAAGATAAAAAAAAAAAAAAAAAAAATTTTTTTTTTTTAAAGAAGTTTTGTATGCTCACCAAGGCTGCATTTATTTGATTAAAAATACAGTACTAACAGTAATATGCTGAAATATTATAATTTAAAAAATACTAACTTTTTGCTGTGACGGCAAAACTGAATTTTCAGCAGCCGTTACTCCAGTCTTCAGTGTCACATGAACCTTCAGAAATCATTCGAAAATTATTTGGTGTTCAAGGAACATTTATTATTATCAATGTTGAAAACTGTTGTGCTGTTTAATATTTTTTATGGAAACTTTGATAAATAGAAAGTTCAAAAGATCAGCCTTTATTTGAAATGGAAACAAAATTTAATGTCGCTTTTGATCAAAATTAAAGTCAACAAAAGTATTAATTTCTTTCGAAATAAAAACATAACCCATATGACCCCTAACTTTGAACGATACGATGCAGGAACATACATATCCATATCACTTTAGTTGATCTTACTAATTACTCTTATTACTACTACTACTACTACTAGATGTTTGTCTATTTTTTTTCTTTTTTTTTGGTATATTATTTATCAAGGGTTAGAGGATTGACCAGTATTATTATGACTGTTACAGATAAAGATTGTTTATGTGTCCAACCTGAACTGTATTTGAATCCATTTTCGTTCTGTTATTTTAATAACAGGACTAATCATTGGACTACAACAACCAAAGTAAAATATACAATATGAATATTTTAATTATTTTGTATTAATTTGTAACATTCTAACATTGTTAAAGATTTGTTTTGGCAATCTAAATAATCACTTTTGAGCTTAAAATGCAATGCATTCCTCACTTGTAAATTAGTGCATTAAATAAGTAATCTACTTTACCTCTGAACACTGTTATTTCCTGTTGAATGCCCGGTTGTGTAATGGCATTGTTGAATGATATTTCACTTAGTAGTAGACCTGATACTGAAGTAGAAATGCATGAATACTGAAGAAAAACTGTTCTATGCTGAGTGTGTTCGATTTGCGTAATGAGTTTAACATTTCATACAGTATTTGTATAATACTTAAAATGTCATGATGTCTTTTTATTCCTTTTAACCAGTGTTTTAAAAACATTCCTGCATGATCCTTTGGTAGAATGGAGTAAACCTGTCAAGGGTTCCTCTAAGACACAAGTCAATGAATCTGGAGAGATCCTCAATGAGAAGGTACTTCACCCCTTAGATACTTCAGCCTGAATGAAGATGCTTATCTGTCATATGTGCTTATATATTCAGCTAAGCAGGCTTGAATTATGAGTAAACATAAGGAATTATGGTTCGAAGTTAGAATACACTTGCTTTATATGCAATTTGAGCTGTTGCATTTTACTGTAGATTAAGTAATGAGTTTAAATAATAGTTGTAAATAGCCATAATTTGGTTTTGTTCCACTCTAGGCTAAGACTCATGTTCTGGACATAGACCAGCGTCTTCAGGGAGTGATCAAGAACAGGAATAAAGTGATGGGCCTGCCTCTGTCTATTGAGGGCCATGCACACTATCTCATTCAAGAAGCCACGGATGATAACCTCCTGTGCCTTATGTACCTTGGATGGGGTCCTTATCTGTGATCAACATTTGCACTTCAGAGTTGGAGAACATAATATTTCTGTTTAGTTCTGAACTTGTTTTTTTTTCCCTTCTAAAAATTGTTGTCTCTTGTGTTCAGCGTTCCTCCTTATCTGTGATCAACATTTGCACTTCAGAGTTGGAGAACATAATATTTCTGTTTAGTTCTGAACTTTTTTTTTTTTTCCCTTCTAAAAATTGTTGTCTCTTGTGTTCAGCGTTCCTGGGAAGTTTAATAAAATGTCACATTTCAAGAATGAAACTCCATTCTTGTGTGTTTTGATTTACAGGTAAAATATTAACATTAGTGCCATAGTACAAGCAAACATTAAGCATTAGCTTTGTTTTAGCACTAATTATTTAAAATGATTCAAATAGCTATTATTGTGGCTTTACGTTGAGTGAAGTGGCTTTAATGGAATTAGTGGCTTGTGATGCACCGGCTTTCTTTTATTTATTTTTTTAGGGGAATATATTAATATTCGTCTCTCAGTTTGAGCTGAGCCTGGAGGCTTTATATTTCACAACCAGAGATGTTATTGAAGCCCTTCGGTGATATTTCAGTGTCCACAGGGTGTGAAAACGTTCCGCGCTCGTTGTCTCCAGGCTTATGATCAGCGAGTGATGATGCTGTGTTGTGAGCGTTATTCTGTCTTCTGATTGGCTATCGTTATGTATCTCCACACGCGCGCTGACAGCCAGAGCATCCCATCTTGTCACGCGCTTGTGAGCCACCAGTCCAGCTCCCGCCAAACGCCTTTCGTTACAATCTGCCTCAGGTATGTATTAAAATGACCGCCGAAATAACGTGCCATTCGATTTCGTTCATTTATTAGAAATCAGTGGACTTTGTTTTAAGCAAAAATTGTATCCAGGCGTTGCTCAAATTAAACCGAACGACGAATTGCAAGCCAGTGGGACTAGAGTACGTTACAAACAGGAGTTATTCCTAAATATAAAATCAATGGAATTTTGTTTTTGTGAGGCTTTTCGCGATTGGCTCATTACCGGTAGTATGACCCGTTGTTTATTTCAAATTGTAGAGCCATATAATGCTCAATCTGGTTATAATATTCATGTGTGACCTATTTTATAAACTATACAGATTGTCCTTGTGTTCTCAGATTTGAGTTTCAGTTAAATGATATCAGTATTAACGAAGTGCACAGTAGGCAATTGTTACATCCCTTTTTTCTTACTACAAATCAACCTTTTTGTAGTCATCTTTTGCTATAAAATATACTTTACAATAGATGTGTAGTATAAATATTTACATTGTAGCAACTGTGGAATAAATAGTTACATAACGCTGGACCTTTGTATTGATTTAAATACAAGAAGTATTGCACTTTGCCCTATTACGTCAAATAAAAGCACGCATCAAAATAATATTGTTACTGTTTATTACTGATTAGTTTTCACATATGTGCGGCAATGAATCTTCTAGCTGTCAGGAATAATGTAAAACACAAATGTGGAATAACAATTGTAAAATGAGTTTAAAAACCTTTTTAAATGAATATTGTTCAGCTGATAAGAGCAGTCTTTTCATTTTTTTCTGAAATAATGTTCATTGCTTGTTTTGAAGATTCATTTATTGTGAATTTCTGTTGCATATAGAAATTTCTCACTGATCTCATAGCCAGTTTAACGTGTAGATTCAAAAGCATCAAAAATTCAAGCAAAACATTAGATATCATTTTTTTTCTTATTTTAAATAAGGTGTATTAAATGTTGTGCATTTTAACAGTTTAAAAAACATTTTTTAATAATCTTGTTCAGGTTTGAGTAGGGTTGCAAAATTCCGGGAATTTTCAAGACTGGAAACTTTCTATGGGAGTTAACGGGAATATATGTGAATTAACGGGAATTTATGGGAATAAACTGGAAATTAGCAAAATTGCAGGAACTGGGGACTGAAATGTAGTTGAGAAAAAATCTTGCAGCATAATCTTGGTTAAAACAACCTGATTTAATGCAATTTCAGTTTAATTTCTACCCTACACACTGCTCAATCACATGCACACTCAGCACACTGCTTACTGCAGGGCTATTGAGGCCACACACTCCACATGCACTGTGCTTTCCTACATAACATGAACAGATCATTTCTTAAATCGTGCACACAAAATATCAAAATGTCCATCTTGGTAAGTATTCATGTAAATTACATGAATATTACAAAAAAAAATTGTTTAAAACTTCCTTGTGCTGTGTGTAATATACTGTTATGTTTTATTCAACAAGGATGTGTTAAATTAATAAAAAGTAATAGTAAAGACTTATATTGTTAGAAAAGATTTATATTTTGAATAAACACTGTTCACAAGTTTTCATTCATCAATAAATTCTAAAAAAGCATCTCCCCCAAAATGCTTTCCAAAAAGTTTGGATTTTTTTTCCAAATTTTTGCTTTCCTCCAAAAATTTAATTTTTTAAATTTCTATTAGTTTCCATGCATGTGAGCCTATGATCAAACAAAATGTTTATATTTATGTTTGTATATGATAGTTTTATAAATTACCCCAAATTTTCATTTAATTCCTATAAATTCCCAAATATTCCTGGTAAGTTTCAAACTTGGAATATTTCCAAAATTCCCCAGACGAAGTTCCCATGGAAGGTCCCCCCCCCCTTTGCAACCCTAGGTTTGAGTGATAAAGGATGAAATAGTAGACACATTTATGATTAAAGTACAATATAACATTGTAAAATATTTGAAAAATGAAATAAAAATCATAAATAATCCTCCTATATTTACTGTATCCTGCATTTGTCTCATATCTAGTTACAGTTATGTGTATGAAAACATGGAGCTGTCAAAGAGCGAAGATCCTTCAGTTGATCGGAAGAGGTCAAGTAAGGCACATGGCCGGAGTAAATGGCCTGAAGAGCACAAATCTCAAACCACCACTAAGAATGGATTTGTGAATACACACAGTACTGATGAAAGCCCATCCTCACTGCCTGTGCCAGACACTCTGGACATACTGACTCCAGGGGTTAGTGACACGCTCTCAGAAGGTCATAGGCAGTTCCATGGCTCTTTTAGAAGAAGCATAACCCATGACTGTGTGAGAGGAACGGGACAGCAGCAAGCTGTGAGCCCTGTGTACAAAGATGGGACCAACTGGCACCATCACCATAAGCTGGTGACGAGTGTCAGCTTTTCAGGATTCGAGGCGCCTCTAAGGCTGCTTCGTGAGAATCGAGATACATCTGGCAGCAGTCATGAAATCATTGATTACCGCAACCTAACACCTCAAGTGCCCTTTGTGCCCTGCATAGCCAAATCCATTCCTAAAAAGAGGATCTCCCTGAGGAAACCTAGAAAGGCCATTAAGGACTTGTTTGTTCACAATAGACACAAACATGAGAAAGCTATGTCACTAAGTACACCATGTCATGCTGCAGGTGAGAATGTTCCAACATTGAAACGGACGAGGAAGACGGTAAGGCACCGAGAATGTACCACTGTTGGTAACAGATATAATGATGAACTCAGTGAGACTCCCTCCGATTCTTCCAGTGAATGTTATGCTAATGTCTGTGAGGATGCTGCTTCATTAAAAAGCTTTGGATCTCAGTCTGGTTGTGGTGAGATATTTGCTGATGAACTTGTATCACCTGAGGGGGTCTTTAGCCCCGAGCATCACAAAGTTGCCTGTGAACATCTGAGGCAAAGTCCTACTACAACAGGTTTCCAGGGAGGTAAGGAGTGTCTGGCTTCTCCAGCGCACGCTGAGGTCCTAGACATGTTTGGGTTGTGGGAAACTCTAAACAGAACTTTGCTTCTAGGGCAAAGTTCAAAAGCAACAGGACATGCAACAAAATCCACAACCCCTATCACAAAATCTCCTTCCACAACCAAGTCTGAAGATGAAACAACAAATACACCACAACCTGTAGAGTCCGAGATCAGGGAATTTAATACTGATGTGATAACACCCAAAAGTGATAAGCAAGGGAACACCAGTGATGAGGGCTACTGTGATTATGTTTCTCCTGGTTTTGAGGACCACATCAGAAGTTCCCACACTCCAGTGCATTCCATTAAGTTCCCTAGGGACACGTACAGTAGAGATGCTCTTTATGAGCTATTCTGTGACCCCAGCGAGGCAGAGATGACCTCGATCTTTAATGATGAGATCAATCTAACAGACAGCATTGTTGGCCAGTGCAGTGATCTTCCATTATCCATGTACAGCTTCCATGTTGGAGCAGAGGAGAATCTTGCCCCACCTTTGGCTCAGGACTTTGTTGGTCAAGAGCTTCTGCAAAGTAAATGGATGGGGAAGGATTGCTTACTAAAGCTTTGTGACACTGAGATATCTATGGCTATGGGTATAGTTAATTGGCTAAAGCATAGGACTGACAATAGCAACCCAGCAGAGTTGAGATCTTCACAAATTAGCAGTGAAGAAACAAGAGATGAATGTCTGAGATTCAAAACCCAGTCAGCAAAGATTAGGAAATCAACAAAAGGATCAAGAACTGGTAGAGGAGACACAGCTGATTTCAAAGAGTCAAGTCAGAAAAGCGTTGGTGTTCTGCCTTCAAAATATGATGCAAACACAGTGATGTCAACCTTGGCCTCTCCAGAGAGCCAACCCAAAATTGGCTAAAGCATAGGACTGACAATAGCAACCCAGCAGAGTTGAGATCTTCACAAATTAGCAGTGAAGAAACAAGAGATGAATGTCTGAGATTCAAAACCCAGTCAGCAAAGATTAGGAAATCAACAAAAGGATCAAGAACTGTTAATGGTAGAGGAGACACAGCTGATTTCAAAGAGTCAAGTCAGAAAAGCGTTGGTGTTCTGCCTTCAAAATATGATGCAAACACAGTGATGTCAACCTTGGCCTCTCCAGAGAGCCAACCCAAGACCCCAATGAGTGGTGTGTGTTTCAGGATATTCAATATCGACTCTCCTAAAACTCCAGCTGGAGATTTGCAGTCCCCAGTGGTAAGCTCTCCTGGCTCTGGGACAAGGTCTTTGTTTGTGTTGGCCATAAACAAGGATTCTCTTTGTGAATCTTGCAAGAGTTCCCTGAAAAATGGAGTGAAAGATCTGCACCTGTGCCGCTCTTGTATGTCCCTCATTGAGCACATCAAGACTTCAAACCTTTGGGGCCATGCCAGTCTTCCTAGGTCCTCTCTAACTCCACAGCCAATAACCAGAGACCTACTCTCTCCAGCCAGCACCTGCGGGATAATTAGTGACATCAGTCTAGCTTCTCTTGTTCAGCAGTGCGCAAGTCAGTTGTCTTCTATGAAAATCAACTTTACTCAAGCTCACTCAAGCTGTGAGATAAGAGATATCCTTGAGCCTGAGCAAGGGGTAAAAAGGAACAAAGAACACTCTCAAAAATACATAAAGAAAAAGAAAAGGCCAGTGGCAACTTCTGAGAGAAGCTTGCATGATCACTTGAGGAAGTCCAACTTTTCTGAAGATGTGAAACCTTCCCTTTTGGAGACTAAGGGACTTGTCACTACCAATGGTTCAGATGATTTGGTGTTGGAAACTTACGGTCCATGCGATATTGAATCTGGTGATGCAGACGTATATCAAGCTACCAGGCCTACATCTCTTCCTCTCATGGCCTCTGCCTCTTCAGATTTTCTTTGCAGAGAGGACCACCACATACACCATTTGAATAAGATGGAAGAGAGAAACCCATCCAAAAAGAAGCACAGATTACGGCATCACAGGAAGTCTGCTGTGAATAGTGAGGGATCATGCAGTGTCTTTCCAGGGGATAGAAAAGTAGAACGCAGATGCAGAATGAAGAAGTGAAACAGGTGCTGGATTTTTCTAATCAAGAGTTAGCACATATTTGCACAATTATATAGTTTCATTTGATGTCAGCGCAGTCCCATCCATCCATCCATCCAATCATCCATCCATCAATCCATGTCTAGCTGTTTGTCATCTGTTTTTTAATTAAATATTAGACAATAAGTATAATACAATGATTGTAATATGCAGTCTAAAATATATTTAAACACTTGCCACACTGCAGGACGCTACCACTGTTTCACGTCATGTTGGCTATCCAGTTCATTTTCTTTTTAAAATATGTTTGCATTATTTATTTGCTTTTTATTATATCATTCCAAATCACTAATCTTATTGCAAGAAAAATAGAGCTAAGAAAAGTTTCATTATTAATGACTGTAGGGGTGCTTGAGAAGCACCTGTGCTATAGTGAGGCCTCAGAGGAAATGTGTCGCTTAGTCCTTCATCCTGCTGTCAAATTCTCACATGCCTTGCAGGTATACTCACAGCAAGCATGTTCTCCTTCAGTTCACTCACAAACAATGGCAAGAGGTGAAATTGGCATGCTATACTGTAACAGGCTGTCAATTGCAGCAGCAGAGCATTATGCGGTAAAAAAAAAATACAATAGGAAAATCGGAAAGGTTTAACAGCATAATACTTAATATATTCTTCTTATGTTTTGTCTTTTAAAAGCATTTTCAAAGTAGTATATTAAGAGTCTTTTTACACTGCCAGTCATTAGTGCACATTTTTGCTGATCAGTGCCTTTAAAACCTCTTCTTTAATTACATCGTAAGGGAGTCAGTGACCACTGTTTTGTGCTTGTGTCAGGGGAAGTGTTTGTGTCTCAGCGTTTCAAGGCTTTCTGGGAATTATTCTGCTGTAGCTGGGTCAGCAGAGGTGCTTGAAGATTCTGATCTATGGGTTGTTTGGTGTGTGCGTCACTTGGACTGAATATGTAATTAGGATTTTAGGGGGAGGGAGGGTTTTAGTCTATTATTAGTCCTCTAATTTGGTCTATTATTAGTCCTCTAATGTAAACTATTTCACAAAAATGATCTGAAATGTCTGCACTCTGTCCTGAAATACATTAATATGGAAACATTGAAAACTACAATAAGCATTGTCTATCTGGATTTGTTCCTTTATAAATGACTTACTTATTAGCAGCTTCAGAATTATAGTTCTCCAGGCGAACGTGTTTGGAGTAAATTAATGAGCAGGATAGCTTTTGATAGGGCTTCAAGGTCAGATATCCTCCCTATATATCTGTGTCTTGCTATATATTTCAGCTGATATCTTGAAACAGATGGGAAAGCTGTCAGTATATTGGCAGTGTACCAGCATGAAAGTGGATATGATGTTAGAGTCATAAGGTTCTGATTAGCATTTGATGCTGCAGTTAATTCTTTTTTGTAATTGCTTTATATTGCATGGGGCTGTGTTTTGATGAAGATTTTATTATTTTTTATTTTGCTTAGATGCTATTTGGTGATTAGGACTTCTGAAGACATCTGACCTGTGGTAATTAATTATTTAAAATGGTAATGGTGTAACTGAAAGTAAATGGAATTTGAGGAGAATAGCTTGTTAATAATTTAATAAGGCTGTCTGGCACTGTTGACATAGAATTTGATTCAAATTCAAAATGCCTTAAATGTTTTTTTTTCTTTGTGTAATCTCTTAATGGGCATTTTACAGCCTTTTAGCCAATCTTCTTACCTTTCTGCTGCTAAAAAGGGCCCCAAAATGTGCCCCAGCACTGATTGTGTCAGATTGCAGGTTGCTACTTATTTATTTACTCTCAAGAACATGTGAATCCTCTAGGTCAGTGGTTCTCAACAATTTTGACTTGAAAGCCCCCCATTGTCTAACACAATATTGAAAGCCCCCCCATATTTGCTAAGATATTATGATAATGCTGCTTGTTTTCAAACTGAGTGTGTTCATATATTAAATTAATCAAGTTTCAAGATTTTGATTCTGTATGTATTTTACATAAACTAATAGATAATGTGGGGGTTAGCATTTTAATTATGTTTTAATTCACTTTATATTTAATTTAATTCTATAAAATATAAGATCATGTGAAATTGTAGGAACTAATTAAGAACTAAATCAACCTCTTGCATTTTAGATAAATGGCCTTTTAGATTTGATTTCAACTGTGGGCTTGTCAGTAATGTTTTGCCTGCAGAAAATGTTGAATATAGATACTGAACTCATCTTGAGTTCCACTGTCACTCTAATCAGGCTAAAGTGGATTTTTATCCACCTTCAGTCTGCTTCTCTTAACAGAGCTGCTTTAGAAGATTAATAAGCAAATAAAACCGGGACAACATCAAGAGAGCGTGAGACAGGACTTTGTCTTATTTAGTGTTTGTATTTCTTATTGCAATATCAGTGTACAATAAAAATGTGGAGCTTGTTTTTCCTTAGCAGGAAATTTATTTGTTAATAAAACAATAATAATTATTATTATTAAATGTATTTGAATGTGGCCTGAGGTATATTGCTCGGCTTGTTTTGGATGGTTATATCATGGTTACTGTGTTGGACATGAGTAGTGACTGGTCTATTGACATACTTTTATTTCCTGCTCAGCTCTCAGTGGATCTTCACACAACAGACAGCTGTTTTCATGCACATCTGGAAAATATGAAAGCGTGTATTCAGTCTAAGCCACCAGTGACTTGCAGTGTTCTGGGGGGCACAGTCTACCCAAATATGTTTTATTATGTAGTGACAGATGTTGGCATGTTGGTTTTTAATTAACCTTGATCAAAATGAGTTGGGTTACAGATAAAACAGTGTTATTTTTACACTGTAAAGTACAGTTTGGCCACTATGTGGCAGTATAGACATTTCACAACCTATGCATAAGTGCAGAAAACCCAGTGTGAGATTGAACAGAATGTTTAAACCACCTGCATTTCTTCACCAGAATCAAACTAAGCCTGTCTGTATTTCCTCATACATTATCTTCCATCAGAGCAGGACATTTTCTACGCATGCTTGTCTCATCTGATGCTGCTCTCCAGCAGTTCGGCTTGCAGCCAGAGGGCTCTAGGACCTTGGTTTCCAAATGATTATTGCAAATTTATTGCTGGAGTTTTCAATGACAGTACATACTAGTGCAATAACTACAATAACACTTTATTAATGTCCGAGGGACACATTTTAAACTGTTGTCTTAGAGAAAAGTTATGGAATTTGACATTGTGGGAAGTTATACTTTAGCTTGTTTCTGTACATCAAAACAATCTGTCAAGCTATTTGAAAAGCTCTATTCTGGACTTTTGAAGACAAACAGCCAATTTCTTGAAAGGATTGGGACAGCTAGAGACATAGCAATGGAATCAACTTTGCATTTTCATTTGTCCAATTAGAGTTCAAAACAGAGATGGATAATTCTGTATCAGTGAATAAATTTTCTGCAATCACTTATTTTTTATTGCAAATTTATTGCTGGAGTTTTCAATGACAGTACATACTAGTGCAATAGCTACAATAACACTTTATTAATGTCCGAGGGACACATTTTAAACTGTTGTCTTAGAGAAAAGTTATGGAATTTGACATTGTGGAAAGTTATACTTTAGCTTGTTTCTGTACATCGAAACAATCTGTCAAGCTATTTGAAAAGCTCTATTCTGGACTTTTGAAGACAAACAGCCAATTTCTTGAAAGGATTGGGACAGCTAGAGACATAGCAATGGAATCAACTTTGCATTTTTATTTGTCCAATTAGAGTTCAAAACAGAGATGGATAATTGTGTATCAGTGAATAAATGAGGTAAAGTAGCCCTTTGAAAGAACGCCTCTGATCTGGCTGATGTGACCAGAATTGATGAGAGGCACCAAAAAAGGGTCCATTCATACATATAGTAGGCCTCTTCACAAAGCAGGCAGGTGGCACTTTTACTTGTTGTCTTTGTCCATTTTGGAATGTAATTCTGCCAGTTCAGTCCCTTTTTTTTAACTTTGTAAATACTTCAACTCAACCTAGACTGCAATAGTCCAGCTAGGGTTGTTATTGAACAGAATTCCCATAAATACAACCCCTGGTATGACTATTAATCTATATGTCTGCATGCACATCTATCTTTGAACAGACAGTTATCTGCTTAAATATAGACGTCTGTACATCTATATTTGGGTGGGCGGTTTTCTGTTAACACTGAACTTAACTTCAAACCATTTATTTACACTCTTAAAGGTTATGGATGTATATATAAATAAACCAAAATTTTGAAAAAATAAAATCGGATACCAAAGAAATGGTACCTTTAGAAGTGGCCTATACTGTATGTGCATGCAATCCTTGCTCTAAACAAAAGTAAGCCAAAGGGTCATTTCAAAAAAGCCCTTTCTGCTAAAACCTTAGCAGCTATTAGTAAAGTATTATATTTCAGGGCCTCAACCTGTTTTTCGTTACATCAGCATCAGCCATAACAACATCTGGTACAGGGTTGGTGTCAGTAATGAAGGCAATGATAATCCTCATTAAAAGCACTCTAGTTTGGCATTGACAATTAAAAACAGAAGCTTTTCAGATAGCTTACTTTTTTCATATTATTTGATATACTTAAAATTGGGGAAGTTGTTTTATTTGTGTTGCTGTTTAGTATTTCTTGTACAAATGTAATTATATTACTTCTCAGGATAAGCTGTGTCAAAATCCAAGAATTAGATAACAGATTATAGCATGTAAGACTTGAACCACTGACAATATCCTAATAATATGAATGACTATATTGCTAAACGAATGTGTTGCATGAATTTGTAGGCTATATAAACTATGTAAAGGGCAGATTTTGTTGGAATGGAGTATTAAAGGGGTCATATGATGTTGCTAAAAAGAACATTATTTTGTGTATCTGGTGTAATGAAATGTGTTTATGTGGTGTAAGGTTAAAAAAACACATTATTTTCTTCATACTGTACATTATTGTTTCTCCTCCTTTCTGAAATGCGTAAATTTTTACAAAACTCATCGGTCTGAAAAAGCGAGGTGTGCTCTGATTGGCCAGCTATCCAGTGCGTTGTGATTGGCCGAATACCTCAAGCGTGTGACGGAAATGTTATACCCCTTACCATATTGTGATGCCTGCGGCAACCACATGTGACGACCCCAGGCTGGACTCCGCTTCGTCCACGGTGAAAGCCGATCCGGCGATCCACAGCGTGAAGTTGAAGTATTTCCTCAGCGACCAGCACGGATCAGCTCCAGGCATGACGAAGGCCAAACAAAGTAGTTTCGCTTTCACAACGAAGCACACAGTGCCTTCATGACATGACGGCGGAGGCAACAAAACTACAGTGAGAATAAAAGTTACGCCGCCTTTCTTTGCGTGAACATTTGGGCGGCGTTATGCAAATCTTCCCACATAGTGATGTAGACATGTGGGGGCGTGTTAGAACGAGCCGTTTAGGTAGGCGTGGTTGACTCTTAACTTTTATAAAGAATATCTCTTTGGATTTGAGACTTTAGTCTTTGCAACTTTACAGATCTAATTTATGCACCAAGAGCTTGTAACACTCCAAAGAGAAAGGAAAAATTGAAATCGCATCATATGACCCCTTTAAGAAAGTTATTTTGTCACCTCTTAGTACCATTATGTTCTTTTCAAGACAGGGCAGCTGACAATTATCGTAGTTCTGTACAATTACTGGTATTTATACTGGTGTGCTTGCCTTTGTCACGGAGTATTAATAAAAACCTATTTATGAATCCATATGCATTTAAATTACATCTTTTTGGTTTTTATGGTGTACCAATGGTTGATTTCACTCTCAGATGTGGGCTGTTTCAAAACCAAGCAGATGAGCTGAGGTGTCAGCACTGTATGTATTGACTATAGCTCAGACATTGCTTAATAGACAGAACAATAGCTAAGCAAACAACAGAGTGACTGAACAGAGCCCTGTATCAGGCCTGGCGCCGGCTGTGCTTTAAGACAAAATCACATCAAGTCTGTGAATAAATGTGGGTATAAAAAAAGACTCTCTCTTTGCAGAGCCATTGATTTAATGCTTTTTCTCTAAATGCATTACAATAATCTTGATATAATACAATAAAGAGCTTAATGTTTTTTTTTATGCCCAGGGATTTCAACCAGGGGTCTGTGAAGATACTTCAGGGGGTCCATATGACATGTAAGATTAAGGAATAGTTCACCAAAAAAATTAAAATTTGCTGAAAATTTTGTTTGTTTCTTCATAGGAAAAGATTTGGAGAGATTTAACTTTATATAACCAACATAACCTCTGCAGTGAATGGGTGCCGTCAGAATGAGAGTTCAAACATCTGATAAAAACATCACAATAATCCACAAGAAATCTCATCAGTTAACATCTTGTGAAGCGAAAAACGATTGTTACAAAAAGATTAGTAACAAACAAAACCATTAAAATGCTTTTAACTTCAAAACGTTCTGGCTAAAATGAGTCCTCTATCAATAAAATTGCTTTCTTCAGTTCTAAACAAATATATTTGTATATTTTGATATGAGAGGACAACAGAGGATGGACATTTTCACGCATTATTATGGATTATGGACTGGTATTTTGGCCAGGTTTAAAGTTAAAACTTAATGATGGATTTATTTCTTGCAAACACAGCTCTGCGCTTCACAAGGAGTTAATTCATCATCTGTAGTCGTGTAGATTAGCCTACTTGAGGATTACTGTGATGTTTTTAGCAGCTGTTTGGACTCTCAATCTGACGGCACCCATTCACTGTAGGGGATTCATTTGTGAGCAAGTGATGTAATGCTAAATTTCTCCAAATCTGTTCAGATGAAGAAACAAACTCATCTAGCAACATGTTAAATATCCTGAGGGTGAGCACATGTTCAGCAAATTTTCATATTCAAGTGAACTATTCCTTTAAGACAGTGATTTTGTTTTGATTAAATAATGTTATTGTATTGTAAATAATAATATTGTTTTATAATCTTTGATTGGTGGTCCTTGTCTGGATGAGGGTCCTTGGGTATGTAAAGCTGAACACTGCATTTCTTGACAGTAATAAATGATCTATTATTGAAAGAAAATGCTTAAAATATGCAATGTTTACAGTGCAAATGAACGTGCATAGATCGTTTCATTGATTTTAATGTGAGTCTTCCAGTTTGGCGCGTCGCGCTGCTCGCGTAAACAAAGCCTTTGATTGGTCCATTGGGCGTTGACGTCAGAATTCCATCCACAACTCTGAAAGACGCTCGAGCGCTCGCAGCGTACACAAATTCGCTGCCTAGAGGGCGCGTTCTGGTTTGTCGCGTCGCGTCGCTCGTTTACTGTAAATGTAAATGGAGGAATTGGATCCGAAACTCTCACTCCTCTCCCCCTGACTCACCGACAAACAAAGTGGGACGCTTGAATTTGTTATACCACACCACGGAGACGTTTGCACTGCTTTTTATACACCGCCGCGTCACAAGTAAATCTCGCGTTTCGCGGAGCTGGAAAATATGTGTATAACTAATAACTACTGACAGCGGTGAAAACCATTGCACTCACGAATGTCATGCACTGATCAAGAGCCTTTGCCTTCTGTGACTTTCAGCGGACTTAATAACAACCAACATGAAGCAGTCAGGTACAGTCAGAGCGCGTTGCCTATTCTAAAGGACTTTTAAACTTGTTGAAATCATTGTAAACATGGAAGAGGCAGGCGCTGGGAACGGTGCTGGGACGCAGGGCTGTGAACTGGAGCGTTCTGGAGACGGAGGACTGGATGAGGTGCAGATGCATCTCGCCTGCTTACCGGAGCGATACATGAGAGCCAAGTTTTCCCTCTCCGCGTACATATTTTGTTGGACAGTAGTAAAGTTGTGTCAGGTAAGGCATGTTGCATTTGAAAATACAATAAAGTGAAGTAATGAACAACATTTCAACGCTTCACAATAAAGTCAGGCCTCAAGTTATTCACCGTCTGACAGTAATGATGTTCTGCATATTCTTATTTCTTAGGGATTATTTATATATAGATATATATACACATACACATTTTTGGGGGGCAGTTGACAAATAGAATATATATATATGTATATATATACACACACAGTATATATATATATTAACATTCAACATAAATGTACACTGCAAAAATAAATTTGTTACTCAGTATTTTTTGTGTTGTATTCCAATACAAATATCTGAAGATTCTTAAATCAAGATACATTTGCTTGAGAAGCAAAAGGAAATAAGATGTTAAGTCTTGTTTTCTGGGGAAAAAAAATAAAAAATAATAATAAAATTAAGTGACCGTTTTTTTTTCAGTTTGAATCAAGTTTATTTTTCTTATACTATTGGCAGGTTAATTAATTAATGAATTTTTGTATGAAGTATTCTTTTAACTGCTGTATCTTCGCAGTTCACTTAAATAGCGGTGTAGAATGACAAATTCATTTTTAAAGTAGAAATGTATGCCTCAAATAAAACGTGGTCATAAAAAGTGAAGGTATAATTATTAAATAAGACATGGGTTTTCAGTCTTTACAGTTTTCTTAGCATTTTAGTTCAAACTATGTCAATATAACTACATTTAAATCAACTTTTGATTTACTGAGGCCCCCCTGGAAGTTTGCCGAGGCCCCCTAGTGTGCCCCAGACCCCTGGTTGAGAACCGCTGATCCTGAGTATGGTCTTGTTTATAACAGATGGTGAAGGTTTGCTTCACAGTAGATTCCCTCCCAGTCAAAAAGTTTCAATTGCTTTGAGTGGAGTCAGACCCTCCACCTGCTCTATCCCGGGGGGTCTGTTAAGCTCATCAGTATTTAACTACCCAACCCTTCCCCTCAATCTCACCCCTTTTATATCCCAATCATATTACAGTATGATGCAGTTGAAAGGTGTGAAATCTTCATCACTGAAACGTCTGTAATGACTGGCTGACTGCATCCATGCGGTATCCAGCCTTTGAACTGCTGCCATTTGAACCTTTCCATGAATGTAGCAGCTGTAAATGGTTTATGACCGATAAGGGGTTTATCTGGGGTTTAGCATCTTTTATTCTAAGCAAGGCGTAGCTAGAACCTCTGCATGCCCAAACATCAGCAACAAAGTTGTTTCAGCTATTTAGGGAATAAAAGACTAGCTTGTATAATTAGTATTTTTTGGTAGGCACTATCATTTCACAGACAGTCAGTGATCCTGTTCCTGTGAGGCTTCCTAATGTATTAATGGTTTAAAATGGATAAAATCTGACAACGTAATCTGGTTTAATAAAAGATGATATAAGTAGTGTACTTGTGATGAGACAGAGCCGGCTGTCTCAGGTCGGCGGTCACACAGCACAACCTTGAACTGGTTTTAATTGTTTTGATTGGTTAAAGAATGAACACTGACATTGAAGCTCAGCAGGAGCTTTTTTTACATGGTAGAGCACCATATGGATGGCTAGTAGATCAAACAAAGGCATGTATTTATTAAGACTTTTATGATAAAAAAAAAAGAAACAGTAGCTTTTAACAAGCACCATGGGTTACATTTTTCTCTTTCATGTTTATTTGGTAACATTACTTTTAAATATAGTAGACTTTAATACTAATTACATTATAAGATACCTGTTTTACCTCAAAAGAAGTCATAATATTGAAGGTGTGGGCTATGCGCTAAGAAAATCTTGTTTACCTCACCCTAATTAAACACTAATTAAACATATCGTACGATTGTTCCAGTAATGCTCTACCAGTTCCCTGTGGTTTGCGTTAACGTCAACAATTTGCCGTAAGGCTAATGCCTGCATTGCTTATGTTTTGTACAGAAATGTTGGTACTTTAATTTAACACACACATTGAATCGATCTTGTATATGTTTCCTTTTTGCTTGTCTCCAGCGATTAAGACCGTCACCAGTTCTTCCCCAGGTAAGCTTAGTCTTTCTTTTGAGTTTGATGAACCTGATTCAAATCTCCTACAGAAAAACACACATAATTCACACTGTAGCAAAACCATATGGACTAAATTGTTGCCATAACTCTCATTCAGTTCATTTAGATTGTTTAACCACTGATGCAGTGAGAGCTTATTATCTAATACTCTTAGATCTGTCATTTTCCATTTAGTATAAGGATCCATTCATTTGAATTTAATCCCACCAAGCGTCTTTCACCCAAAGGGTTTGATGTAATCATCATTGAGGAGCAAGCATGCACCATCAGGATATACTGTGCTTCTCCTCACATGCTGCCAACAGCTTATCTGCCTTAACCCCTGTAGAGGCTGTGCCTTAACTTGTCGGATGTTGCTAAGGAGTTGTGCAATGCATTGAAGTCTAGTGTCTGCAGATGATTGGTGCACTCGCCTGATAGCATGAACAGAAGATTTGCAGTGTGTTGTGTTGTGCTGATCAGGTATGAACAGGCCAGAACATGATGTTGGTTTATTCGTTGTGGTTTTAGGCAGTGTTGCCTCTTATTTAATGGAATGATTAGTCCTGATAGTTTACCACTCCTCCCTACAGCAGTAGTTGTTGATTCCTGTCATACAATTTGTTCACTTCCCTTACTTGTTTTATTGAAATGTTACCTAATATTATTGCATAATATTTTTCATTCAGTAGGAATTATATTTTAATAGGAGGTTCATAGAGTCATTCTGAATGCTTGTTTGCAGGTGCTTGAAAGTTTTTGCATTGACAAGATTTTGTAGGCACTAATGATGTAATTTTAAGGCTGAACTGTGATTATGTTGAGGTCAGGGGTCAGGTTAAATCATCCTGCAGAAGTGTTATTATGATCACTTCTTTCCTGAAGTTATGTGCAGCAAAATAAGACAGAACTTGATGTGTAGAATCATAGCCTGTAAATTCCACCCATTCAAACAGCTTTGGGGGAATTCAAACTGGATTACATGCATCTTGCATCATATTAATAGCATAAGGAAACCTTGTTTAGAGTCACGAAAATGATTAGGACCTGTAATCCTCTCAAGAGTTATTATTTAAATGCACTAAAACACAAAACTAACATAAAAAAAGATAATTTTTTAATATTAGAAAATATTTGTAACAAAATAAATAAATAAATAAAGAACACCTAAATGTTATTCAGAGGCCCAAATTGAGCAGAATATGCAATTTAGTGCAGTTGCTATATTTATATGGAAAAAAGTACGATTAAATTCTTATACATCGCAACTGTATTTAGCAAACTACTTAGATACAATACATATAAATATCAGTTGTCACTCTTTATCTCCTAATTGTATGTTGTGATAAGATGATATTTAAATGCTTAATTTTATAATCAGCTTGGTAGTTTTTACTGTGAGGGGGAAAACATGTGATGCACTGAAGAGATGTAGAAATAAATGTTCCTCAAAAGCCTGTTTTATCATATTTGATACTCAAATTTAAACATGATTTCTAAAAAATTTTTTTTTTATTTTAGATTTAATTTTTGTGCCATTTAACCATAAAATCTTTCATTGTGAGCTCTGTTATAGTTTATGGTTCTCTTGAGTGCTATAGTCTAATTCATTTGAGTGATGGCATCTATTGTGCTACCCCTCTTTTATAGGCCAGTGTTGTGCAGAGCTCTTGATATGGTTGACTGCTGCACATTTACTACATTTTCCATACTGAACTTTGTATATCCCTCAAAAAGATCTTGGCCTCGCTGTGCTTCTCTCACAGATCTGCTTATTCACACTGATAGTGTGAGGCACAACCTTTCAGTCATTGTCTGGGTGATTTATGTAGCTTTCTGTTGTTGATAATTGAGCCAATAGTGCCTTTTGGAACATCTGGACTTGCTTTGGCTCTGCCTCAGAATTTTCTTTGGAATGAGGTTTCATCTAAACACCAATAAAGCAGTGAAGATAAGCGTTTCTACAAGATCACTGAAACACTACTGTTCACAGGTTTGAGATTGGTACGAATTTTTAATGTTTATGAAAAAATGCTTATGCTCACCAAGGCTGCGTTTATTTGACAAAAAAATGCAGTAAAACAGTAATATTGGTAAATATTATTACAGTTTAAAATAATTTAATAGATTTTCAAATGTAATTTATTCCTGTGATGGCAAAGCTGAATTTTCAGCCTCCATTACTCAGTCTTCAGTGTCGCATGATTCTTCAGAAATCTTTATTAATAACTAATATTCTGTTTGGGTGCTCAAACATTTTAATTTCTTATTATTATCAATGATAAAAAACGGTTGCTGTTTAATATCTTTGTTGAAACCATGATACTTTTTTCCCAGGATTCTTTGGTGAATATAAAGAACAGAATTTTTTTTGCATATTTACAAACAATATATATTTGCAGTGCATACAAATGAAACTATCAAAAGAAATACATTTTAAATTCAATAAAATATAAGAATTAGATTCTAATTATAATATTATATATAGATTTATATAATTATATATTTATGTATTTTTTTAATGGTCATTTAAATACAATAAAAAAGCGTTTTATACTAAATAAAACTAATTATGCACTTAGTGAAGGTATAAACAGTTGCCTTTAATGAAAGGGATTTTGCAGAAGATGAAATACTGGTAGAATTTCATGCTTTTCCAGCTCAGCTCTAATCTGCTTCTTCATGTCTCAGCTTGTACCTATTTTACAGTAATAAAGTCAGCAGTGTCACTTAAATCATCTTCTGGGTGTTTAGCCTTTGAGTATTACAGGTGTCTCCCACAATACAGGGCGAAGTTTCATTTACAATATATCTGAGTGACACTATACCTTTAACTTTGGGATTTAACTTGGTACACATGTATGTTTGTATATTTATATATTAGTCTAATGGTTCCATCTGCACATTTTGCTCTCAGTTGAGACTTCTGAAAATCAGGGTTATGTATAATTTATGTATTACAAAGTATTTGCCTTCTTTAAACGGTGCTCCATTATATTCAGTAAGCCTGGAGATATATTCTTGGATTTCTGGTCACATGCCCCTGTAAAGTATGCTTTGAAGGGTTGTGCCCTACAGGCAATGCAAGCTAGAGGCATGAGTTATAATGCCACAAACATGCAAATAATGCTGCATCAGTCATAAACTCCTACATTAGTTCTAATAATAACACATCATCTTCAGAAATCCAGGCATTGCCCTTCTCGTTTGTGGACCGGAGGAAGAACCTGTCACAATGTTCATGACCCAGTGCTGAACCTCAGGCTTGGCTTTAGACTGCTGCATGGGCTGCGGCGAACTCTCATGTGGCGAGCGGATGATAGTAGCGGACTGCCAGGGTAAACTTCACCCTTGGTAAAGTTCTCTGGATACACGCTCCAAAATTACTTTCCTTAGACGTCTTTAGACAATGGGTTAAACACTACTGTACTCACTAAAAATGTCTGGGAACCACTGAAATGTGAAAAGAGGAGCTAAAGAGAGTTGGCAGTGCTTGTATTGTTTCTGTGCTTCGGATCAGAGTTTTTTACATGGTCCGTTAATCAGTCAAGCATCGGTAAGAGCTTCTCATTATCATGTACCACCTCGCTTGCATTGTGACCTCTTTCAGCTCCTGACTGACAACTTCCCTCTGTGCTCGCTCCCCCTCAACCCGCCCAACACTGAATAACTGATTTTGATCACTCGCAGTAATAAAAGTCACATGTCTGGCGGGAACAATGGCCTTTCATTTGGTGGCTGCATTCATTATGACTATAATATGATGGTATTTAGTGCAAGATTCGTTCTTCATGCTAGGTGAGACAGAGGGAGAGTGAGAAAGAGAGAGAGCGACAGTTATTCAGGGGTATTCGTTATGGCCTAAACAAAGAGATCTAGAAGTGCTTGCTTTTCTTTTCATTCCCTCTCCTTTTAAAATAAAGCGACTTCTCACGCACACTCTTCTTCTTTGGAGGTGGTTGCCGCAGACAAAGGGCTGCAGGAGGTGTGCCAGATTTGTACTGGCAAGCTGTTTGTTTATTTCCTCTTGCCTCAAAGCATTAAAACCTGCTCAGGTGGACTACATAGACTTCATTTATGAATGTTGACCTGTGGATCATGACTTTGTTGAGTCTTTATCAGATGAATATAATTGGACTTTTAAATGGGAGTTGATGCTTCCTTCCTCTTATAATTGTTCAGTGATTCTCAGCCTGGGGGGTACTTTGGAAAGATTTCAAATTTGTTAAACCTAGAAATCAGACATTGCAATACAAAATTACTGAATTAAAAATGTAAACTATAATAATAATAATAACAAAAGACTGTCAGTCTGTGAATTAGTGGTGGGAATTTTTCAGTGATGGGAAGCTTTCTGCAGGTTACATTATTAATGAATCATTCACTCAAAAGATTCATTCAAAAGTGCTGATTAATTCAGGAACAAATCACGTAAACGTCTTTATGAGTGAGTCATTGAATGACTGATTAATCTAAAACAGTGTTTCCCAACCTTTTTTTAGTTGCGGCACCCTTTGGAAATTTTAACAAACTTGTGGCACCCTACAAAATTAATTTTGTCACAATATTTGAATTTCTAACTTCGATATGATAATTTGAAAAGTATAGATATTCGGTACAACAGGGAAGAACTGCAGAATATAATGTCATACAGATATTTTTATTATTAAAAAATGTTGTCCATCAATGGTGGCAATCAGAAGGCTAATTTCTATTGAAGAGACCAATTTATATGACAGATTTTAATGTAGGCTTTTATACATATGTAAACATTATTTAATTACCATTATAACTAGCTATCTCACATATTTTTGCTCACTCAGTGTCTTTTTTATTTTACAGTGGGGTAATTTTGGTGCAGTAGCACGAGATAGCTTGATTTCAAACTTTGAATTGAATAAAAAATGACAAGTAAGCAGTCGGTAATAAAATAAGAACAAATAAAGAAATTAATAATGATAGCACAAATAAAAAATAACGACAGGCCTTCGAATTAAATAAATTCCTTTTTAGTTTTTCAGGTAGGTCTAACAGTAGGGTTAAGATATTTAATATATTTTTTAACAATTATCCAGATAATGTTTAGTCCCAGAAAGCTATTATTATCAGAACACGTGAGCATAACATAGCGGTTAGCAGATCAATGAATGAAAGGGCAGCGTTACCAGAGTTGCCCATACACCATGTTACAACACAGTAGGGCTACTGCAGACAGAAACAATACAACACGGCTAAATTTTTGAGTGGACTTTGCTGTTACGATTCGTCTGAACGGTATAAGAGTGGAGCAACTGAGCGGCGTGCACACACGCATTGAGCGGGATAACACGCAGAGCGTCACACCACGTGAAAGTGAATCCTGAGCGGTGAACTCATTTTCGGCAGCCGAAATTTCGGTGCATCTCTAATTATTGGCGACATCAGAAATGGATATTATATAATAGATGCTTTTTTGAACATTTTAGCAATTTAAAAATATAAAAAAAATATTTTTTACACGGCACCCCTGCTCTCGACAGATGGCACCCCGGTTGGGAAACACTGATCTAAAAAACGAATTATTTCAGGAATAAATTACTTAAATGTCTTTATGAGTGAGTCATTGAATTATTCACTCAACCAATTTGTTCAAAAACACATTTATTCTGGAAAGTCACTGCTGTGTATTGCTTTGAGACACTCAACAGTCAATTCTGCAATACAGCACTTAGAACTTAGAAATACACAACTTCTGGGTGCAATTTCTGGTTCACGCATACTTTAAAGGGAGAGGTAAAGGGAGCCTTGACTAGTTTAATTTTAGTTTAAAAGTGAATCATTGTAAAAATGGCCACTAATGTTTAGTAATATTAATGATAATGACAAAGTCTGGTGTCAATGAAAGGATATTTGTACTTTAATGGGCTGTCGAGTGACCTAATAAGACTAAAACAGCAATACAACAGCTTATTTTTCAAAACACTTTACCTGATAGAAAGCGTTTTATATTCCTTCCTCTATTGTCCACCTGTTCTGAAAGTTTTATCTCTTTAAAACACTTGTTTGCGGAAAATCTCACGAGGATACGCTGCCATGAAAACACACTGTTATGAAAATAAAAGGAGCGCACCGACTTGACCTGTCAGACTGCACTGAGAAATGATTAGCATCCTCCGGGGTGAAAAGGAGGAGGGAGTCCGCTCCCCTGTGATTTGTTCTTTCTCTCCCTCTCTTTATTCAGAAAACCTCAATTTCTTAGCAGGCATCAGGCTGTCCTGACTGGCCCTTTTCTCTTGTTCCTTTTTTTTCTCCCTTGTTCACTCTGTGTTTTGGGATGGGCTTCCTCCTCCTTTGTTTTCATGTCACAGTTTGAGCCACAGGCTGTGGAGTGAGTGCACTGGAAGTCTCAGTGCTTAAGGAGCATTCAGGGCGATGAATGGACTCTGGGAACCAGTCTGGCTGAACTCAGATCAGCTTTCTGAGAAGAGTGGCTGTTAGGATGCCAAACAGAGGCTGTGACCACAGAGACATGGCACAGGTATGTCTGAGAAACTACTTGATGTAAATCTTGTTGTGGTCAGTTTAGCAATCCATTTTCTTTTTGGACATTAGATGACCATATTGCAGTGCTTCTCTGGTTGCTTTACTGTAAAAGTCTCATTGCTGTACACTTTGCAGTGCAGACACCTGTATGGGGTCAAACACACGGTGCTTTGTTCAGCCATGTTATTTTACACCATGCTGTAATGTAGCCACCAATGTGTTTTGTTTTACACTGATAAGTTGGGAATTATTTAGGCATTTTCTTTAAATGTTATGATGTAATACATCATGGATAGAACCGTTATGGCATTTGTGCGCTCCAGTTTTCTATTGTTAAGCCAATAATTTGTTTGGTGTGTGTATATATGTAGGCTATTTCACACTTGGACAGATTACTCAATAAAACTCCATTGTTTAGATGTGAAGCCTGTAATAATCTGAGGGATTCCATAACTCGGTTCATCACAAAGCACTGGCCTTGTGAACTCTTGTTGTATACAATATGTGAATTGTGTAAATTTGAGTTTTGAGATCATGTTTGTATCATACAGCGCTGATGTCCTACATGCTGCATGCCACTGTTCTCAGTTTTTAAACATTTATTCTGTTTGATTGAGAATTATGTGCTTTCTCCAGTAAAATATTAGAAATGTTAGTCTTGCCAAAGCTACCATGCTTAGTTTGACAGATTAGCGTATGACATGACCATTTAATGGCAAAATCTGAAGAAAATATATGATTATACATATTTTATATACTTTATGTAATTACTTTAATATAAAAAATATATATATATATTTTTTATGATCCCATAAATTAAATACAGTTCAACAAATACTACTTAAATACATACCCAAATATTAAATACATAATTTACAATTTGGGGATCGGGGTTTAATGAGTAATGGGCAAAAATCTGCTTAATTGTCATGGAAATAATGTCATAATGATAAATATGTAAATTAAAAAAAAATCAGTTTTTTTTTTGTGAAATGGGGGACATGTTCTTAGTGTTCATGAAATTCACCAAAATATAAATATAATGATAAAACAAGCAGATTCAAAAATATTGATGTTATTTATCCTTGAAGCAGTTTTCTGTTTCATTTCCTAGACTTCCTATTGGATTAGTTGGGTAAATGAGGAATTCTTTATTAGTCTTGCTGAGATGTCCTGATGGAGCCCACTAGTTGCTGAGTTCAGAGTTAAAGGGCAGACAAACAAAGCAGCAGAGGTCACCATTCATCCGTAAACTAACAGTCGTTTATGTAGCACTGATTTAGTATCACGGCAGGTACAACTACAAGTGTTGAATGACATTGTAAGATAGTTTGATAGTAAAACTGGATACTAATGACTGGCAATTCTCAGAATAATAAACAAAAGAAAGACAGAAGAGAATAGAACAGCTTTTAGCCATAAATGTTTATAGTGTCTTATACAGAACTAGCTTCAACATTTGTGTCTTCTCCTGTCCTTTGGGATGTAGCTGGATATGAGATATGAACAGCTCCGGAAAATATCTGTTGTGCTCATGCCGATGGAATTGTTGCTGTGTCAGGTACAGTGGCATTCTGCAGCTGCTAGTGTCCGTCACAAAACAGCTTGTTTTGTTTTTATCATTGATATAATTTGTTTTCTTTTTTGAACCAATAATAAAAACCGCTTTAGGACTGCGGTTCAGAATAATAAACAAGGCGTGGTGTTGTTTCAGTGTTGTGTGGGGGTCATGAATGTGTTTCATCTGTCCCAAGAGGAAAGAAATGTGGAACGTTCCGGTCTCGCCCTATACTGCCTGCCAGGCCTCCGGCCCCGTCTAGTCCTGACTCCTTCAGAGCCAGAGAAACAACCCAGAGTTGGCCTGATTTACAGTAACAGTCCATCAGGTTTTGCATAAGTTTGCTCACAAAAGCCTCTGTCCTCTAGTTGCCAACTGTGCTTTTCCCAGGGGAAAAGAGGAAAACAGCTTCTATGGACACTGGAGATGAATGGTGCTGAATACTAAATAGTGTCCACAGTCCTGCCCAAGCATTCTCCCTGTCTTAAAATTGTAGGGTGGATGCTTTCCCGTCCAGGATCTGAGGCTGAAGTATTTTTGCTTCTCCAGTCCATGCTGTTTTTTTCGACTTATACACATAGAGTAACTGGAATACAACACTGCCAAAAGCTAGTAGCTCATTTGTGGCTACAGAAAGCCGGACAGGATGATTGGTTGCCTCAAGTTTGCCTTTCCTTGCAAATCTGGACCACAAGCTTGGGGCAGCAGCCAAGCCCTCTTTTGAGCATTTATCCTGGTGTTGGTGACCTGGTTGGACAGCTGCAATGGAGTTTGACTTCTTTTTTAGCCAAGTGTGTCAATTAGCCTAGCCTTTCAATCAGTACTCAATATAATTAGATATTAGTTTGCATTTGAACTTATACTGTATATTTGTACAGATTAATCTGTCATTTTGTAGCCAGCTAGACAAATTAGACATTGACAGGTTGTGTTACTTGCACTGATGTCATCCTTGAAAAAAAATGAACAAAACTACAATGAAAAAAAATTGGTGTAGAATTTCCTTTGAAATAATTTTCACTCAGGAACTGCTAGTAAAGTTCACAAATAATTACAAAGAAAAACCAAGTAACGGAATTAAACATGGAATTTTGAACTGCAGACTGAAATACTCCAATTACTGAATGTTTGTTTTATTTACAACTTTGAAAAATATTTATATAGTGTATATACAGCATTTGTTAAAAACAACACAGTTTTATGTTTACATATTTCCTTTAAATTTATATTAATATTCGTTCAGTTTAGTAGATTTTATTCAAATAAAACAATTTAGTTGACAAACTATAACAGACTGAACTTAAAACAAATCGCTCCAGTTACTAACGTGACCTTGGTTCCCTGAGATGAGCGAACAAGCGTTTCGTTACACGCTTATGGGTAAACTCTTGTTTACTCTGATACTGAAGCCTGATTTGTTCACATTCATGTAGCTGCACGAACAAATGACACTTCAACCTGCCACAAGGGGTGGAGCTGACTGCTAAATAAGTCAGCATTGAATGCCATTTCATCAGAATCTTTTACTTGCAGTGCAGCCTTATAGCACGGCAGCTTATGCAACGCTCATTCCCTTATCTCAGGAAACTGAGGTTACGTTATTAAACGGGAGCATTCCCTTTTCAATGGTCACTCCCATTGCATTACACACTTATGGGGAACACATCCAATAGCGCCGTGATATAAGCAAGTGCAGAACAAAGCTGCTCCGCAAGCCCAGCCCCAGAGCGCCCATACTGAGGGCTCCTGTAAGCATGAGCTAATAATGAGACCCAAGGCTGTGGCTGAGGACTACATAACAAAACCTTCTCCACTTACAGAGGGCACCAAGTAAACTTTAGCAGGCAAAATCCATGCCTGCAGGGCAGGGACGTCCAAATTATAAAACCTGGTGAAGGTAGATGGCGATGACCAGCCAGCAGCCACACAGATGCATCACGATACAGGCTAGGGACACAGAGGTAAGTGGTCAACACAGAGGTATTTATTGAATGATTTTGTATGTAGAAAATATTGCATTTAATATAATAAAAATATACTATAACTATAATAATAGCAATAACTGGATGGTTAAAAAAAATTATAGTGAAGAATAAAGCCAAGCAAACCTATCATACTTGTTTTACAGGCTACTGTTAAAGTAGATCATGTCCCTTTACAATGATAATGCTGGTAATGTTTGTCAATATCTGACATGTAATTTATGAAGACAATGGCCTGATAGTTCCTCCAGGGACAGTGACAAAATTACCATAGAGTTCTTAACCTCTAAATCTGTCACGACACAGGCTAGGGACACAGAGGTAAGTGGTCAACACAGAGGTATTTATTGAATGACCAGCAAGGAGGAATTAGGAGCAGACAAGAGGCGAGTGTGGCACAGAGAGTCAATTTCAGAATGGCTTATCTTGAGGTAATGGATCTTTGTTTCTTTGCAGGACGAACGTGGAGGAGCGGGATCGGCGGAGCACAGGAACAGCCAAGGTAAGCAAACACAGGTAAGTTCAGGTAGTGAGTCTGGTATAGTGATGTGAATGGTAGACCACACGAGGAGGGAGTGTGGAGAGCGAGCAGATAAAGGGGAGCTTGACGAGCTGCAGCAGGTGCGGGTAATTAGAACTCCAGGTGATGATGATCGTGACTGAGCACAAGTGTGAGCTGGGGAGGATTCTGGGACATGGAGTTCAGAGCTGGTGACTGGTGACAGAGACTCCCTGACATTACCTCCCCCTCCTGAAAGGCGCGTCCTTGGGGAGAATGTCGGTTTCAGAGGCCCTCCGTAGGCTTAACTTGGGAACTGTGACCCTTCCTGGGCTGGACTCGGGGACTGGAGCCCTCCCTGGGCTGGACTCGGGGATAGGGATGGGTACCGAAACCCGGTATTTAATCGGTCCCGGGGCTAAATTATGAAAGACCAGAGTATCGATAACCGCCGACGTTAACAGCTCTGCTATCGGTACTGGAGAAATAAAGAAAACACACATACATTTATTATTGCTATAGATACATTATCTTGCAAATTCTCTCACCAGAGTCGCCAGCTGTTTTTATATGCAAAATATTCAAACATTTGTCTATGATGCATTTTTGCTATTCGCAATTCAGAAGAGAGATTGTGCTCGTGCGGAGGAGCTTCAGCACACGCAATATGAAAGCCCTGCTTAATCATGATAGAGATAACTAAACATTAAAACGTCTGCTTACAAAACTCAGAGGAGCGGGATCGGCGGAGCACAGGAACATCTAAGGCAGGGGTAGGCAAGTTCGGTCCTAGAGAGCCACAGTCCTGCAGAGTTCAGCTCCAACCCTAATCAAACACACCTGAACAAGCTAATCAATAGCTTCAGGGTTACTATGGCTATAGGCAGGTGAGGTTTTTTTTTCAGGGTTGAAGCTGAACTCTGCAGGACTGTGGCTCTCTAGGACCGAACTTGCCTACCCCTGATCTAAGGGAAGCAAACACAGGTATTGACGAGCTGCAGCAGGTGCGGGTGATTAGAACTCCAGGTTATGGTGATCGTGACTGAGAACAAGTGTGAGCCAGGGAAGATTCTGGGACATGGAGTCCAGATCTGGTGACTGGTGACAAAAGGGCCTTTTGCACTGCAGGAACCTTTTCATAGTACCAGAACTAATTGTGGAACTACCCACTTTTCGGCGTGTTCGCACCGCCGGAACTGGGAGCGATTTTAGTACCGGACTGCCTTTTTCGAAAACCAAATTAGCTCCTACTCTGGAGCAGGGTCTAACCAGCACAACTGGTACTAATTGTGACGTAAGTAGACATTGATTGGCCAAACGCGTACGAAAACACCCTCACCCGCCATGATTTAAAACTCTGTGTAAACATACTGTAAGCATGTCAACTTATTTCGCAAGTATGGAGAACAGCGATAGATGGACGGACGCTGAAGTGCAGGCACTTGTAGCAAATGTAGCACTGCCAGTTGTCGTTGGAGATTCTTAGTCCTCCTTTCCGTTCTTTCAATCGCTTTACGTATACGTCAACTTTCCATGTCCATTATTGTGAAACCCGAGAGACAACAGAAACACAGCTCCGATCACAGCGTCCTCCATCCTCCTGTTGTTAACGTAGCACTTTGTTTCTGTTGTTGAATGCTGCGCACAAATGACGTCGCTGTCGACCGGCTTACGTCACTTCTTAGTACACATTCTCGGTGCGAATGCAACCCTTTAAATGGTACTGGGAAATAGTTCACGCAAAATCGTCTCAGTACTTTAGTACCGTACATTTAGTTCTGGAACTAAAGCGGTGCAAAAGGGCCTAAAGACTCCCTGACAAGATGTCACTGTTAGAAATCCTGCTGGACCAAGCCCAGGAGTTTCTTCCTCGTAGGCTCCTGATCCGCGAGCGCAGAACGTCGAGACTCATGCTCTCACAGTGAGAGCACTCCGTCCCGGTGAGCACAGCCTCTGCGTGGGCACTGCCCAGACAGGCGATGCACTCACCGTGCCCATCTGCATCATGTATGGTGTCTCACAACAACATCGCCGGAAATTTGCTCTAATAGTCGCCGGATGGCCACAGGGGAAAGCTTCTAACAATGTCTTTGCAGATGTAAATTATAATATTATATTTATGTTGTGTGTATATATTATGTTGAGTAATTTCATGCATATATATATATATATATAGTGAATTTTAATGAGGCAGTTTTCTGATATCAAAACGGTTGCAGTGGGGCAGTACAAAACATATTTTAAATTGGATAATTTCAACCATATTCTTTATGGATTTTATTTCTTTAAAAGACATTATTGGTGCATTGTTAATATCGTGCAGTGTTTTTTCATGTTTCCATCAGCAGTGTTTTAATTAAAATGGTCATATTTTTTTCTCGTCTTTAACAGCATTTTTTATGAGATTAACAACACGTGTGACCACAATGTGTTTTGTGCAGTGAGTTATTGACTGCAGAGATCAAGAACACATAAACATTTCCTATTCATCTTATGTGATGTTAATAATTGTGCCTATTGTGTGGCCTTATAGTTTATGGTAATATTACATTTCAATTTTAAGGACATTTTTGTTGATTTTGTGTCAAGTTGCTGTTTGATGTGCAATGAAAGGTCCTGAAGCAAAACCGGTTGAGAACCACTGCACTACACCCCAATGGCCTTAGAAAGTAAATAGTGGTGCTCGTGTGGTTTAATGTCAAGAATTCAAGTAATTTCCTGGGCTTTCCTTCTGTAGTATATCGGACTCCTGTCTGGCGTTATACAAGTTTTTCATAGGTCCCTCGACCCTATGTTCATATTGGCACTCCTGCAGCATATGTAAGTGTGAGAGCAGAAATTTTTCTAGTGTTCCAGACCTCTTACATTTTGTCCAGCACTTTTGTTCAACAGTCTAATGGTTTGAGATCTTTCCTTCGCTGTTTCTTTCTCCTGTTCTTCCCTCTCTGTGAGCTGACCATAGACTTGCACAGAAGTACACCCAGAAGTACACCTACACGACAGATAACATAGTCCAACCACAAAACGTGTCCAACTCCTTGGAGAAATTGGTTGTTAGACGTTGCTGGGAGCTATTTTTGAGGGTTTCCAGAAATCCCATTTCTTATTCTCGACTCGTTTCTTTGCCATGTCCTGTGTGTTAAGCCTGAAATGTTCTCTATGCAAATATATTAAAGAGATAGTTCACCCAAAAAACGAAATTTCTGTAAATATTTACTTGCCCTTGTGTCATTCTAAACCTGTATGATGCAAATTATTACAGCAGGTCTATTTCACATTTTGTTGAATTTCAGAGAGTGTTAGAACTCATAAGTTAGAACACTATGCATAATGCAGCACAATTCTCAAAAAGCTGTGATGATATATTTTCTTTTTTTACCTATTTAATTGAAACAATACACTCCTTGCATACACTGTCTTTCTCTATTGATGGCCATTCATAAGTTGTGTGTTCTAAGAAAATTTGTTTTTTTGCGAGCAACAAATATGTTGCTAAATTTTTATATAGTAGATGTTGGGGATGTAATGATGCACCCAGAGCCGGTTGAAAATCGATGAAAATATGTAACAATCTCAAAGGAGAACTGATTGTCTTCAGAAAAGTTTAGTTCATCTTGCCTCTGTAATATGCATATTTATGTAGCATTCATACACGCAGCGCCACTTTGATTACAGTGGAAGGAAACATGCTCTTGCAATCTTTATCTTAACTTCCCTACCCCATGCTGCATTTCTTTTCTGATAACATGCACACTGTTATGAGGGTGGAACAAAAACCTGTCTCTCAAATGAGATCGCAGAAATTAGCAACCGACAATGATCCAATCAATTCTTAAATGACAAAATCAAATCTCTCCCCACATTTTTCTTGTTTGAGAAGCCATTTCACTTGGATATACTTCACATTAGGGCAGAAAGGTTATTGTAATTTCCATTTAATGCCAACTTTAAAAGCAAGGACTATTCTGATGCCTAGACACCACAGCTTATGATAGTTGCTAGTGAAGGGCTTGAAACTGTGCATGTTGTTTTCATGCCATCAACCAATTGGTGTTGTAATGATGTAATTTGATTATTAATATAACTTTCTGGTCTAACTAGCCAATTGTTTTTCCATTTTATTAACACACCCTGTTTCTTGTAGTACCTCTTTAAATTTTTTTACATTTTAAAAAGTGTTTTTTTTCATTGCTCTTACAGTAACGGACATGCAAGTTTTCTAGAAAGCCTAGAGGCCAAACTCTAATAATGTGTCTGTCAGGCTTACGTATTTCACAAGAATAACACTTGGCATCTTTCCAAAGTTGTTTGCTAACACTCCTGCCATGGCAACAATGGTGACGCCAGAAACACGCCAAGATTCCAAGAAGTTGTGCCCATCTACCGACTCACCGCACCTTTGCCTTCCTGTGATGCAGCAGTTTACCTCACATGCAGACTGACAATTAACAAGCAAAAACATGCATGAACAAGCCTGCATCAACTTCAAATTCCCCCTCCAGCTCATCAGGAACTTCATTTGTCTAGAAGAATTGCACTTGTTATTCAGTGCTGTTGGTGCAGGTGCTGTTGGCTTGTGGGTTTGTGAAACAGATACCCCATTTTCTCCCTTCTCTTTGTTTCTTTCACAGCAAAGCAGATTTATTTAAATGGAGCAGTGGGATAATGCCAGCAATGCAAACTGATCTTGAGTCAGAGCTTCCCCTCCACATGGGAACACGTTGATAAAGGATCTGATTTCACTCTCACCTCCTTTGTTCTGCTTGAGGTCGCTCAGTTCTGGCTGAACTCGGAGTGTGTGTTTTTGGATTGTTTTTGTTTAGTCAAGTACTGGATAGTATTGGACTTTTTGTCAAATTTTATTTCTTTAATGTGCATAGCACTTGTCTAGGGTTTTCAAGTCTTATTTTTAGATTTGGCTTTTCTAAAATGAGGGCAAACACATTAGCGTGGTTAAAAAGTTAGTTCAGCAAAAAATGAAAATAATGTCACTATTTACTCATCATCATTGACTTTCTTTCTTCCAAGAAACACAAGGAATGTTTTGCATGAGCCACATTTGCTGTTTTCGGCAAATGTAATGTCTAAGCTGCTGTTTTCCTTACAATGAAAGTGAATGGTGACTGCAGCTGTGAAGCAGTAAATGTTGACTTGTTTGGCAGAAGTATTCCTGTATGGGCAAATAGAGCAGTGAGTGATCAGCCTCTGCCCATGTGGGAGTCTCACAGGACTCAACGGTGCTCCAGAGAGGCTAGAGTCAATTTCCTGCACCTGCTAGTTGGTCCATCAATGTGATCATGTCCTTTCAACAGCATTCTGCCTTTGTGGTTTACTGTGGTTATGACCAGTAGGATTCATATGATCGACAGGCATGTTTTGGATGAGCCATCTGGTCTGTAAGGGGTATAAATAATGACAATTAAATATTAAGTTACGACAAGCACCTAAAACACTTTCCAATATACATTAATATTAACCTAAAATAGTTGAAGACACAAATGTAACTGGAAAGACAGTTTAGAGGAATATTGAAAGGAACATGTGATGAAGGTGAACTCAAAGACTGGGAGACTGGATCCAAAGAGGGCAAACACATTAGCGTGGTTAAAAAGTTAGTTCAGCAAAAAATGAAAATAATGTCACTATTTACTCATCATCATTGACTTTCTTTCTTCCAAGAAACACAAGGAATGTTTTGCATGAGCCACATTTGCTGTTTTCGGCAAATGTAATGTCTAAGCTGCTGTTTTCCTTACAATGAAAGTGAATGGTGACTGCAGCTGTGAAGCAGTAAATGTTTTGTTTGGCAGAAGTATTCCTGTATGGGCAAGTAGAGCAGTGAGTGATCAAACTCACATGTATGGCCTCTGCCCATGTGGGAGTCGCACAGGACTCAACGGTGCTCCAGAGAGGCTAGAGTCCATTTCCTGCACCTGCTAGTTGGTCCATCAATGTGATCATGTCCTTTCAACAGCATTCTGCCTTTGTGGTTTACTGTGGTTATGACTAGTAGGATTCATACGATCGACAGGCATGTTTTGGATGATCCATCTGGTCTGTAAGGGGTATAAATAATGACAATGAAATATTAAGTTACGACAAGCACCTAAAACACTTTCCAATATACATTAATATTAACCTAAAATAGTGTACTTGATGTACTTGTTATGTGCACTAACAAATTGTATTCAAAAATATGTTGAAGACACAAATGTAACTGGAAAGACAGTTTAGAGGAATATTGAAAGGAACATGTGATGAAGGTGAACTCAAAGACAGGGAGACTGGATCCAAGCCAGATCTGTGCTTTGCCACAATTCTGTCTCTGAGCTCTTCAGGCAGTTCTTTTGACCTCATGATTCTCATTTGCTCTGACATGCACTGTGAGCGGTAATGTCTTATATAGACAGGTGTGTGGCTTTTCTAATCAAGTCCAATCAGTATAATCAAACACAGCTGGACTCAAATGAAGGAGTAGAACCCTCTCAAGGATGATCAGAAGAAATGGACAGCACCTGAGTTAAATATATGAGTGTCACAGCAAAGGGTCTGAATACTTAGGACCATGTGATATTTCAGTTTTTCTTTTTTAATAAATCTGCTTTTAATAAAAACTTGGTTTTAGTAATTCCGTTTTAAAAATACTATGAGTGAATTTAGGCATGATATTCATTTTGAAATTTGTTGAAGATTACATGTAGTTTTTTAAATGTATATACTGTGTGTGTGTATATATATATATATATATATATAT
>NW_015505646.1:629772-667272 GCF_001515645.1 Sinocyclocheilus grahami
AATTAGAATATATATATATATATATATATATATATATATATATATATATATATATATATATATATATATATATATATATAAATTTAGCAATATTTAAAAATAGAGTAAATGAGCATGCACAATAGTTAATCAAATGACATGTATGCAGTATGGACCAATATATAAAAAATGTGTAATATCAACTTATACCTATTATGGTACTGATGTATTTTGCATCCCTTGTAAATATTGAATATATAATATATACAGTATATATATAGTTAAGTGTAATGGTGTGTTCAGGCCAGGCAGATCTGCAAATGTAATATATCCTTGACTCTGATGATTGAGAGCTCAGTTTTGATCGTCCTGTGTTTTATGGTGAATGATTAATCTTTAGCATCTGTGCCATTTTCCTCACTGTTTCAAAATTCAGCGATTTCACAAGCTCTCTGATTGACAGGCCCTGGAGACCGTTGGCCTTTTTTTCTCCAACAGTTGGTAGTAATAAGTGAAAGCAGTTAAATCTAAGAAAGTTTGTGCTCTAAAGGTGGGAATGGAAGTTCTTCTGAGAAGAACACTCCATAGGAGGCCATTGATTTGACCCTCACAATCTCAACGAGCCGCTGTTGCCTGGACAGCACCGTGTAACATGCACCAACAACTTAATTGTGTGTGTGCTTAAGTTGCCATGGGCAGCATGTTGCATTGTTCCTGCTTCTTTCTCACGCTCCGTGTCCTGGGAGGTTCTGTTGTCATGGGTTGGGTTATAGTCTGTCCAATCTGAATGACATCCCTCGCCTCAGGAACATGGACTCTACAAATCCAGAGCTCAAGAGCTATCAGTTAGACCTTTCCCCACCTAGACAGCTCCCTTTGGATTAATAATGTCTGAGTTCACCTCACCTGTGTCATTGCATATTACATGGCTCCCTGGAATACTTTACTCTGATTGGTTGATTGTTGTACTATGACTGTTAAATTCCTAGATGTGCTAGTTTCATGTCTATTGAATGGAGTCATTCAAGAATATTAAACTTAAATCAGTATTTCATGAATATTTATTTATTGATTTGGCCATTTAAAAAGTAGGTTAATGTAACATCTGCTGTTTATCACAAAACAAACAAGTCTAAAATAAAATACAAAATAAATGTTTATTTTTAGATTTAATAATATTACATATGTATGTTTTGTACATATATATATATATATATATATATATATACGAATGTTGAGGTATGTAAGATTTATGTTCTTCAAAGAAGTCTCACCAACGAATGCTCACCAAGATTGCATTTATTTGATTAAAACATTGTAAAAAATAGTAATAAATCTGTGAAATATTATTACAATTTAAAATGTATTTTTTTAATTTTTGCTTTGAATATATTTTAAAATGTGATTTATTCCTTTTGGCAAAGCTGAATTTTCAGCAGCATAACTCCAGTCTTCAGTGTCACATGATCTTTCAGAAATCATTCTAATATGCTGATTTACTGCTCAAGAAACTTTGCTTATTGTTATCATTATTACTTTGTGGAAACTTTTTTCAGGATTCTTTGATGAATAGAAAGATCAAACGAACAGCATATATTTGAAATAGAAACTTTTGTCACTTTTGTTCAAAAATACATTTATAAATCAATATTATTATTATTTGTGGCTAAGTGCCAAGCTCATTTTTCTTGTTCTTTCCAAGTCTGTTTTCTGGTTTGTGTCTGTGTATATTTTTTTGATTATGATCATGTAGTTGAGGTTGCTGTTGTCTGTATGAGTGTATGCAACTATATCGAGATTAACCATCAATTCTGTTCAAAGTAGAGGACAGAATTATACAGTTTTGTGATGTAGGCCAGCGTACAGTAGCTTGAGAAAGCAAAGCAGACTGCCCATATTTTCCAGTCTATTAGGAACACATCTATATTAGAAAGCCAATGATATTGACTGTTGATTGTGAAAGGACAATGGTGGAATTAATGATTGCTGTGTATGCTGATGAGGCCATCGTGAGCTTACCCAGACTTTGATCTAATCAATGCGATTTTAGTGTGTCTTACCTGCACCACCAGTGTCACCAAAATGAAATTGCAAAAATAATGACTTTCAAATAAAAAATTATGTTTTCATACAGATGTCACCCATTTGGCCATTGGTCATTCAAAAAAGTAGTCCCACCTTTAATTAATGCCATTGTTTGATATGTTGGGTTGTTTGGGATGCTCAAAAACTCAAAGCTAAATTTTTAATAGCACCCACAGAACAACAGTTTTGCACTTTTCAGGGAAAGCAGCCTGCAGATGGCTTACAGATAGTCGTCTCTGCACATTGAGCTGAGATAGGAGAAAGTATTTTATCGAAAAAAATTATACAATTTCACATTAACATTTGAAAACATTCGCTGCTGATAAAAGAAATGGCATCACGACATAGACTAGACATTTTGTTTTGGTGGAGTTTAGATGATTAAATAACTGAATGTCCTGCATACAGGAAGTCCTAAACAGGTTGTTTTGATGTTTTTTTTTTTAAAGGTACTGGCTTGTTTAGAACAAATAAAAAAACAAACACAGCACGTCCCAACTGAGAACACATGATCCAATCAGACGAATTGTCACGTCATGTAATTGACCCACACAAGGGTCATGTTAAACGTGTGTCATGTTAAGGTTTTGTGACCCTGGACACCTCAGGCCAAGGTGTTCATGCCACATGCTTTTTAAATTTGTCTCACAAGTAACTACCGTGACATACTATGAAATGAAGTCCATGAAGTTTACAGAACGTATCGGTTCTAAAACATGAACCTGTGAAAATAGGCTTCTGTCAGGCTTATGGTATTTTCCACAATACTGTACAACATAGGGCCTCAAACTCTTAAAAGGGACATAACACACACAGTTTCACATGTTAAAGGGATAGTTCACCCAAAAAATAAAAATTAGTCCATTATTTACTCACCCTCAAGCCATCCTATAGGCGTATATGACTTCCTTCTTTCAGATGAATCCAATCGGAGTTATATTAAAAATTGACTTTGATCTTCCAAGCTGTTTAATGGCAGTCATCTAGTGTTGCAGTTCATCAGTCCAAAAGAAGTGAAATAAAGTGCATCCATCCATAATAAAAAGTGCCTCACACAGCCCCGGGGGGTGAACATAGGCTGCCTGTAGCGAATCGATGCGTTTTTGTAAGAAAAATATCCATATTCAAAGCGTAATAATCACTTTAATGTTGTACATGGAAGCAGCTCCGGGCTGATGACGTAGGAGCTCAGCGTTGCGCATGCGCCGGTGAGTCTCGTGAAAACCAACGTTTGTTTACAGGAGCAAAGGAAGCAAAGTTTCCTTACTTTAGCAATGGAAAACCAGTCTCCTCTTCACTTATATCAAAATCCTCAGACATTCTTCTTTACAAATCCTCATTTTGTACTTTTAATTCGTGACTGTTGTTTTGTTTTGATCTCTGCCCTGCGCTTCCGCGTTTGTCACTTCTGAGCGGCGCATATGCAGCGCCGACCTCATACGTCATCCGCCCGGAACTGCTTCCGTTTACAAAAGTGAGCGCAAGCTAGATTAAATGATTACGTTTTAAATATGGTTATTTTTCTTACAAAAACGCATCAATTCGCTACAGGAGGCCTTTGTTCACCCCCCGGAGCCGTGTGAGGCACTTTTTTATTATGGATGGATGGATGTGCTTTATTTCACTTATTTTGGACTGATGAACTTTAACACCCGCTGACTGCCATTAAACAGCTTGGAAGATCAAAGACAATTTTTAATATAACTCTGACTGGATTCGTCTGAAAGAAGAATGTCATATACACCTAGGATGCCTTGAGGGTGAGTAATTCATGGGCTAATTTAAATTTTTGGGTGAATTAACCTTTTAAACGTGAGTACCTATAGAGTATTGCATCCTTTATATCTCTGAAGATTCTTTAGTTTTATCAGATCTATAAAAGACAGATACAGCTGTACAGCTTCTCTCTGAAAAAGTCAAGCTCCTGGAGGCATGACGTGGGCGGAGCTAAAGAGTCACGAGCACACAAAGCTTTTGCGTAGCAATCGTCTGCAAGCTGTGCCGTCGACATAAATAAAACAGGGACAAAAAATTGATTCACTTAAATTAACTATGTCTAACGAATGAAGCATGTTGATGCCGTGCTCTTGCTCTCACTCTGGTTGATGTGTGCGCGCTCTTCCGGGAGAAGTGGGAGAAATTTTGCCCTTTATGACGTCATACAGGGCCATACTCTTTCATACAAGGATGCCAACTTTCCGAAACTTTTTATTTTTTTATTTTTTACTTTGACGGTGTTTAGCATGAGAATCCAACTCTTTAACAGTGTAAATAAGTCAGAATGCATGAAATAGCACTAGACTTCAAGCTTTAAACTTGTTTTTCAGTAAATGAGTAGTAAAATGAGGTGTTCAACTTTCACAGAATTTGTATCAATGTTGTTTAAATATAGTAAAAATAATGACAATTTAGAAAATAAAAATGTAAATTAGATTAGTTAAAAAAACATTGGAAATGTGTCTGTAATTTAACTTAGTGAAAGGAAGTGTTATCAATAACTTTCCCTAGATAAAAAAAGTATGTTTTATTGTCGTTTATCCCTAAATTTGGGAAATATCAATAGCAATAAACATTAAATAAACAAGAATACGAAAGACAATTTATAAAAAAGCAGATACTCCAGAATACTTAAAGGGATAGTTCACCCCAAAATGAAAAACAGGTTTGGAACAACATGAAAGTGAGTAAATGATGACAACATTTTGGGGTGAAATATTGCCTTTAATATTGGTTAAAAAATAATACATACAAAATAAATATGTTTTATTATTTGTATATACTATACAGTATATATTATGTATTAATTTTATTTGAGATAATTGTTTATTGAATATTGAATAAAAGGTAAACAACACTGGATTTGTACCTCTGATACTTTAAAAGAAGGCAGTGGGGACATATGGAAAGGACCGTATATGCTTAATTTGCAAGAATGAAACATTAGCCTACTAATTTCCTGAAGAAGTTAAATGCAGTGCCTGTATTGCTTATATAAAAGTTGACCTTTCACTACAGCTTCCGTTTGGGACCACGTGCATGGGCCACTGTGTACATTTCAGTGTGGGTGTGTTTTCTTGAGTGCCTTTGTATCTATAGCTGTGCTGAGTTGTCAGAATCGTGGTGGGAGGCCGCTGTGAGTGATCTGCTGGGTAGCTGAGTGCTCTCCAGCTGCTTTTGTAATTATAATGCGTTTTGTGTCGATTCCCGGCATACTGCCTTCCCACCCCCTTGTCTCTCGAAAACCTCTTGACAAAGTTCATATCCATTATGAGAATTTCATAAGCTTCTCCTTGGCCCACACAAAGCTTCTTGACAGAGTCCCGCCGTCTCGCTCATGCTGTGGAAATCTTCATCTTCTAAAGTGCGAGAAATCGAAGAAACGGACACTCTCCTTCGTGACTGTCATTCAGTCACATTGTTCACAATGGCCTCATTCAGGAAAGGCCTCCGACTAAACAGTGTCAAACTAAATTAGAGAGAGAAAAGTGTGAGGGAGAGAGATAGAGGGGTACCGGTCACTAGAGCTACCGGTCTGTCGCCAACTGCCCCGACCGTCTACCTCCCAGAGGGAGTTGACACACTGAATAGCCCTGAGGGAGGCTGCCGTCACCCAGGGAACAGCGGAGTCTACAGGCAGAGACACAGAGGACGGGCTTGAAAAGTTTGACTGAATTGTCCGTTGTTGTGGGCAGCAGGCGGTGATTTGTGGTCACAGCAGACTGTGAACAAAGCCAAAACAGTGTAGACAAAACAGAGAATAAAAGACGCTCTTTGTTAGGTTACAATAGCTGATGCTTTTTTTGTGTGAAATTATTTAACCATAGAACAAAAAACATTTGATCAACAGCCAGTAATTTGCATCTTTTACAGTCTGGTTATAACTCTTAATACTTGTCACTCTTTTCTTCATTTGGATATATTGCCATCCTGTTTTATAGCTGGCAGGTGTGCAAAAATGGGCTGACATGCCTATAGCTTCTAAGATTTTAGATAAAATAGTGCTTTTTTGTTTGCTTTTGGTAATTGATAGTCTGATGAATCCTCATAATAGTTTCCATTCCCCTCAGTTTTATTTCCACATTTGTACAGCAGAGGGCGCCCTCTGTCAAGAGCTTCTACACTATTTCAAAGCTTGATTAATAATGTGAAATGAGAATCCTGATACTGTAGTTTTATTCAACTCTTAAAAATAAAGGTGCTTCAAAAGGTTCTTCAAGCGATGCCATAGAAGAACCCTTTTTGGTTCCACAAAGAACCATTTAGTTAAAGAATATAACTCTTTAAAAAACCATCTCTTTCTTACCTTTTTATAATCTGAAGAACCTTCTTTCGCCACAAAGAAACTTTTGTGAAACAGAAAGGTTCCTCAGATGTTAAAGGTTCTTTATGGAACCAATTAGACAAAAAGGTTCTTCTATGGCATCGTGAAGCACCTTTATTTTTAAGAGTGTACCTGCCAACATTATGCTATTGTCATTTCAAATTACTTTTACACTGACATGATTTTAACTGGCCCCTTTGGATGTGAAATCTTTTGTTGCAGTAATATGGTACTTTGGAATCACTGTCCTTCCCATATATTACTCAAAATGTGTCTTTCCTCATCCACTCAATTTACTTTGTAGCAAAGAGATGCTTTAACATTCACAACACAAAGTCCCCTCTAAGTTTATCCTGGCCATTTGTGGAACGTATTCATTTTGATTCCATAATTTGAATTCGAGTAGGTTCTATTAACACACTTTGATTAATTAAATATAAAAATGCATTTATAGGAGTCTTTAAATACCTAACCTAATATATCTTTGGCAAGAAAGAAAAAAAAAACTACACGCTGTTCAAAAGTTTTATTTTGAAAGAAATTAATGCTTTTATTCAGCAAACATTGATTCAATTCAATGACCTGATGGTCGGGTTTCAATGCTAGGAAAGCATTTTTATTCCAGTTTCACCACAGCTATTCAGTATTTAGAGAAATAGTTTTTGGTGCAAGAAAAAAAACATTAAGTTACTTCTTTGTAGGAAAAAATCAATAAAATGCTACAAAGTGTATAATATGCCCCCTCACAGGCAGCTTAGTAGCGAACTATATGTCAACTATTTGTAGGTTGATTTCCCTAAAAAGTGCAACTGTGGGTCTGTGGCACAGTCAAAGGATTGCTCTGTTAGTCCCACTTTATATTAACTGGCCTTAACTACTATGTACTTACATCAAAAAACAAGTACAATGTACTTATTGTGTTCATATTGTATTGTAAAACACTTTTGCTGCTATTGAGGTGGGATATGGGTAAGGTTAGACACAGGTTTGGTGGTATGGGTAGGTTTAAGGGTGGGTTAAGGTGTAAGGGATGGGTCAACAGTGTAATCATAAATATAATTACAGAAATTAATTACAGATGTAATTACATGCAGATATTTTAAAAACACAAGTACAATGTAAAAACATGTATGTACACAATAAGTGCAGTGTACTACATGATTAATTTAAATGTAAATACATAAGTTGTTAAGGCCACTTAATATAAAGTCTGTTTGTTTGATCTTGACCAAACTGGCACAACCAATGGCATCAGTTTGGGGCAGGACTATATGTATAGAGCGGAGAAACATTGAAACAGTCATTAGTTGTTTTTGGTGACACTAGTTGCACAGAAGTTGCAGACTTCAGGTTGAAGTATACCTCTGCTATAGGACAAAAAACACTTTCCACTGCGTACAATGTACTTATTGTGTTCATATTGTATTGTAAAACACTTTTGCTGCTATTGAGGTGGGATATGGGTAAGGTTAGACACAGGTTTGGTGGTATGGGTAGGTTTAAGGGTGGGTTAAGGTGTAAGGGATGGGTCAACAGTGTAATCATAAATATAATTACAGAAATTAATTACAGATGTAATTACATGCAGATATTTTAAAAACACAAGTGCAATGTAAAAACATGTATGTACACAATAAGTGCATTGTACTACATTATTAATTTAAATGTAAATACATAAGTTGTTAAGGCCACTTAATATAAAATGGGTCCGCTCTGTTTGTTTGATCTTGACCAAACTGGCACAACCAATGGCATCAGTTTGGGGCAGGACTATATGCATAGAGCGGAGAAACATGGAAACAGTCATTAGTTGTTTTTGGTGACACTAGTTGCACAGAAGTTGCAAGCTTCAGGTTGAACACTAGTTGCACAGAAGTTGCAAACTTCAGGTTGAAGTATACCTCTGCTATAGGACAAAAAACACTTTCCACTGCAGGTCCTCTCCTCATGGGTTAAACCTTCCCACAATATGTTTCCCAGCTCTATCATAAACACATGATAACACCAGGCCTTTGGACAGCGTGTGCCCACTTGACCTCACTGCAGCGACGGCCAAGTGATGTTTAGTTTTACTTCACACTAGTGTTTATATAAACCAAGACACCACAGGTACAGTTGCTGGGCGGGAAGTTTAAGATTAAAGCATTGGCACAGACACTGGACATTTCATAGACACTCATCTAACAATATAAAAAAAATAAAATGACCTAATGCTTTCCCATCCACAACACCCTTTTTAATCCACCACAGCCCGACTCGCATGCTGTACCTCAGACTGGCCTCAGACAGCGTAATTAAACCTTTTAAGATGCTTGTAGGATCAGAAGTGAAATGGTTAAATGATTCTCTGGCTAAGACGGTTGTTTTTACATAGCTGAGTTGAACAGAGGAGTGCTCATTGTTATAGGAAACTTTAACCACTGGCATGACATGACAGGTTCATTCTGTCTCTCACTGACTTTCTCTCACTCTCTCTCTCTCTCTGGCTGTGCCATGAGTCTTAGAGCGCTCCTAAATAGCAACAAGTAAGCGTGCGGCCAGAACAGGCTGGAGAAACTCTCAACAGGACATGAGGATTGAGAGAGAGAGAGGGTTAGAGAGGGAGTGAAAGAGGATTGAAGCCGTCCCCTCCTCAACACACTCACAATGTTGAGTGTTATATACTTCCTACGAAGCTTCTTTAAGGTAAGAGTGCTTCAGCTTGTTTTCCTAGCTACGGATTGTTGGAACAGATTAACATTGCACTGTCATTGTGGTTAGTTATGGCATTCGGGTCATTTTCGTTTGAAGCTGTTCTTAATAGTTTATCTTGTAGCTCCTTCTTGGAAAGAGGACAGCGTTGAGTTCAAAGGAACATTTTTTAAATATTTGCTTAGGTGAAAAATGTTGAAGTTTTAGATGAAAAGTGTCATAGCAGATAATATTAGCATGTCAGTATCTGATAAATTTGCTTTTATTAATTATATTAAGTTTGTTCTGTTTTGATTCTTTTAGTATCAAACAAAGTGTGTTTTTTTGTGTCAAATGTCTGACAAGCTTTGTATAACGTCAGTTTGGTTGTATCCTTGGGCTTGTTTCTTGAGATCACATATGTCTTTGATTAAATGAAGGACACCTAGATCACTGCCTGGACTTTCTCCCACTGAGTCAGTGAAGCTTCACCAACGGCCGTATTAGTGTGCGTGAGTGGCCTGGCGCAGTTGGGAGGCAGCATTGGCAGCGTCTTCAGAGTTGTCATGGATTTGGGGAGGTGCTGTTTAAAAAAAAAAGGTTTTCAGTGGCACAGCAAGGCAAGTCGTTTTTCAGCTTGATCAGGGTCTAACTTAACTTAAATAAGAATGAGAACAATTTACAGTTACTGTCACTGCAAAGGGTGGAAGCCCTTTGACATCGGCCTCCAGTGAGTCAGTGTGAGCAGGAAAGTTTTGTCACTAGCAGTGTTCCGATTTTTAAATCCACATTCATGCATGCAAAAATCTTAGAAATATGAGCCATGATATGTATGTTTTTCAGCACATTTTCCACATAGTGGCCCCAAAATGTATTTGAAGGCTTAAAATGTATAAATGTCACTGCATTCGTTTTACAATTCTTGAAATATACTTGTCAAGCAAAGTATTTCACAAATACTGTAGATGTTTGTTAAACTTTAAATGACAAAACATGGACTTATCAACAAATCTCTTAAAAAATATGTATTGTAATTAATTAATATTTTTTTCTTTTTATGCATTGTGTTGCACACAGTGATGGACTCCTTACTTTCATAGCTAGCATTTTATGTATCCTAAATGCACATAATTACTATATAATGACTAAACACAATAAACATTGTCAAGTTTGAATTTAGGAATAAATAAATAATTAAATAAACACAGATAATCAAATAAATAATTAAATGACAATATTGGCAATATTCTGTTTGCAAGTGATATTTACTTTTTTTCTTTTTGTTCACATCATAATTCCCATTTTATCTTAATTGTGATTTAAAGGGATAGTCCATTCAAAAATGAAAATTCTGTCAAAATTGTATCTGTTTGGCTATCTTTCTTCTGCTAAACACAATAGATATTTTGAGTATTTTTTTCTTCATACAATAGAAGTCAAATTGTAACCAAAACTGTTTGGTTGCCAACATTTTTCAAAATATTTCAATAATATTTCAATAATGTTTTGCAGAAGAAAGAATATCATACAGGTTTGTCGTGAAATGACGGTGAAGGAAAGATGACATAATCATCATTTAATTTTTGGGTGAACTATCCCTTGAAGTGTTTAAATATTTCCTGGAGCCTGTCACGGGGCTGACAAGACGAGAGGGGTGTGGATCCATGTGCAAGCTTAATTTAACAAGAGAAGTGGTCAAACACAGGCAGGGTCGATCAATGGCAAACAGGTATATGGCGGGCAAAACACAAGAATAGTCCTAGGGCTGGCGCAGGTCACTGATCGGCAGACAGAATCACAGGGGCGAGACGAGAGGGAAAAATCCAGGAAAACAGGCAAAGATCAGAAACTGAGAGAACAGGCAAGGCAAGGCAAAACAAGGAAACACAGAGACTCGGAACGGGGTACAGGCTAAACAATACTCAGCGGAGAATGGTTGTTTGAGTGGGTGTTATATAGTGAGGGAGTGATATGAAACAACTGTGTGCAATCAGTGCAATCAGTGCAGTGTGTAATCAATGAATGATGGGATATGTAGTCCGGGGTGCTATGCAACAGTTTGTGTTGCGCAAGAGTCAATGTAATGGAAAGGGTGACCTCTGGCGGTGAATGAACGGAAGCCCATGGACAGGATTCGTGACAGAGCCACTGTACATCATGTCCCCTACTTCTTAAACTGGTAGGAAAGCAGACTAAGCTGTTTTTATGGGATGTTGAATACAGATGAATAATGAGCGTCCTGAAGCAGCTCTGCAGTTGCAGCTCAGTTTAAGCGCAGTGCCTTGTGTTTTACTCAGCTCTTCCAGCAGCCTCCTCTGTGCTGTAAGAACCTCTCATTGAGGGGCATTGTCGAATTGGAATATGTCATGCACAGCATCAGTCAGATTATGGTTGTGAATAAATGCATCCCCACAGCCCGGCTCTCTCTGAAAGAGATTATTTTTAATTCATATTCTGCCTTTTTGGCATGGGAATGTAGGCAGTTTATGCATGAGCTCAGTCAGCATAACCGCTTCCTTATCATTTCAGCCATAATTTTGTTGACATAAGCAGTCATCAGCTTAATCAATCAGTTGTCAAACTGCATGCTATGAACATAAACTGCCTTGACATTTGGCCTTTTACTGTACATCTCTGTACCCCCAGCTGAAATGAAAGCCGTGAAACAGCACTTTTCCCAAACAATACCGCTCTCAAGCGAAGAGTAATGTTACAGAGGATCCGTCCCAATCTGCTATCCCGTCAGGAATATCAACGATCAGATTGCACATGAATGGGAGTTGTTTTTCCCATCTGTGTTTTCCTGGGGCAGTTTGATTATCCGGTTTCTCTTTAGATCACAGTGCATTGGCATGTCAGAGCTAGACGTGAGTAAAAGTATGGGTGTGGTTGTTTGGGACTGATAGCTGTGTGTGTGTGTGCATGTGCATGTGTTGATGCTCTAGGCCCCCGATCCCTGTGACATACAGGGTTGAGAATGCCGATTACATACCACACTCAGTTATTCAATACATCAGCTTCTATTACACTTGGCCAGACAGGGAAATAGACGGGCAAATTAATTGAAGAAAAAAAACAAGAGAGCAGTGAGAGATTTATATGCTTCATTAAGCAAAACATTTAGTGAAATTGAAGTCTTGTGGCATGTGACACATGAGGAAGCTCAGATGTAGCTAGTACAAGATGTCTGTAAATGCAAGCAAACGACATACCAAATGATTTTAAGTATTTTTTTTTCAGTAGCTTTCAGCTTTTATATGACCTTTCCAAACAATCTCATTTAGAGTAGCATAACATGACAGCAAGAACTGATAGTGAACATGCAAGTGAAGGTCTCAGCTAAACATTTTTTGTTATGTAAAGCCCTAATACTGTTAAAATGTCTCACAATGAGTCATTTTCAGCATCTTCCTGAAGTCTCACTCAGAAAAAAAACAAAACCGTTTATAATAGATGTGGGCAGATTTTCAATTTCCCCAGAGTAGAGAAAAGACCAGACCATTCAGACACAGAGAATGAGAGCAATAGCAGGACAAGAATGTAAACCAACTCCAAGAGGCTACAAGCTACCCAGTGTGAAGTAGAGGTGTTGTAGCCCCCCCAACTTAAACCCCAGCCTATACTTTTCTTAATAGATTGTCCTCATATATTATGACTTTTGGCCATAAGAGCTCTGTAATCATTTTAAACATTATCTCTAGATCTTTGTCGGAGTTGACAACATGCAGTAGTAATTGGATGCTAGTTAAAACAAGTATTGTGGGGAATCCTTTTAAGTGGTTCTTGAGATCATAGTTCATAGATTATAGATACACTATCAGAAAAAAAGGTACAAACTGTCACTGGGGCTTAAGTGTACACATTCGGTACTAATGTGCTTTTTTAAAGTACTAATACGTACCATTAAGGTAATATGTACCATGTAGGGATAAAGAAATAAATGCTTTTTGTTTTGTTTTACATATATTATTTAGTATTTAGCTATGGTTCAGTGGATGTGTTGTTGTGTGTTATGTCCCTGCCCTGTGAACCTGTTTTGGGGAAAACAGCTCCCTTGTGTTTTGGCGATTGTGTCTGTTTAGATTATGTAACCACTGATAAAGTATATGTCATTCTGTTTGGTAAACAAGCTTCTGCATATTAGAATGGAAAATAGGGATCAGGGAGCCGTTGTATGAGTTTATAGGGCAAAGGTCTTTTCCCTGTGCATTTTTCTGTGTCTCTTTGAGAGTTATCAGAGCAAGGCTTTAAGTTCTGTCTCTCAGCAGGGGAGCATTGCATAAGCTGCTCATCACCTCCTCATTAGGAACAAGAAAGTACTTGTTATTTGGTCTGCTGATTCAACATGCAGTGCCCTTTATCTGGGATCCCTAATAGTTTAGAGAAATTGCAGGGATGAGGGTGTATTTAACCTCTTGTGCTTCAGTGCATCATGAGGGATTTTAGATAATATGATAATCAGATTTGGAAAGCAAACAGACTGGGAGAATATGTTCTGCTATTAGACTCCTGTGAGAAAAGTCTGACTTAAGGTAAATCAGGTGAAAGGCACAGGGTGTAAATCACATGATCAAATCCATGTAAATTGAGATGTATTAACTGCCATGCAAATATAGCCTAATCATCAAAAAGTAATTTTAACATGTTTTATGATTGTCAAAATGCAAGCAGAGTTGAAAATGCCTGAACTGAAATCTAACAAACACAATATTCCTTATGTCTCTGTTTCTTTGTTGTCACTGCAATCTCTGAATTAGATTCATCTCAACAGTAAGCATTGACCTTCACTGTCTGTCAGACAGTGTGCACATCTTCTGACAATTTACCGCATGCTCCGTATGCAAGTGTGATGTGCATGACACTGATCTGATTTATGGAGCCTGTGTGTTGCATGCTGCTTCTGGAGGACACTTATTCAGTAGATGAGGCATGTCACGCTGAATTACACCCTTACCAATGACTGGAGTAGAACCTGGCGTAAATGTGCAGTTGAAAAGCCTCAGATACTCTACAGTGAATAACTGATCTAGACTTCTAGTGCAATTAAAAAATAATACAAAATTGAGTGCCGGTCATGTTTATAATACTTTGGCATGAAAGAAGGAGCCTCATACCTGCAGATCCTGCACTTCAAAGCTAAATGAGAAATGGACCTTTGGTGCAGATGTAATGGCTCAAATGGGGTATTCCAAAGTGAGCACATGACCTTAAAGTTAGCTGGAAGAGAATCTTCGAATGAACCCGACGGAAATGATGAAGTGTTGGAATGATTTAGTGGTTTTAAATTCTAAATTCAGCTGATTTAGTTGGCACAGAGAGGATCACAGTTGTGTGTGCACCAGCTCTAAATCACCACATCCACTTACTATGCACAGCAGTGCACATGAAGGCTCCACTATACTTGGAAAGCTAAAGCTCTAAAATATATCTAAAAATATATCCACTGGGTTTTATTCAGATGCATTTCAGGTGAAATTATATCTAAAGCAAACATTTCTGCAAAGACATCTTACTATTTTACTATTACTTCAAATCCACAGGTCAAATTCTCATCTGATGAGAAAGCTGGTAGAAGATATGGTCTTTGATGACCTCATCATTATATATAAAGTCTCACATATTTCAGGATATTACTGCACATCTTGGATTTGATGGTATATGACCTTCACTGTGTTAAATTTGCTTTCTGTGCTCCTCACCACTATGTTTGGAAATAAGAGCAGCCCTCATGCGGAGCAACTTACCCACAATCTCCTGACACGTCATCCTTGCATGTATGCAGATCTGTTTGTGTGTGTTTCCCTCTCTGTGGTTGGCCTCCTCGATGGGATAAGCTCATGCTCATGTTGGGAGAGCAGCAGGATCCTGTGATTGCAGCACTTCACTGTGCCAGAGCGATGCGATGCATCCCTGAACCTCCTCCAGAATCTCAATCACCTCCTGACTTTAAAATCACCCTCCCCTGAAACCAAACCACTACTCCTGTATCATAAATCCTCATAAATCTAAACTAAGGAGGTTTATAATGCCTGGAGAAAGATATTGTTAGCAATCCTATTCATCTCAATGACTTGGCTGTTGTTCTTATTTTTGTATTCTAATCCACAATGCATACATGAATAGATGCATAAATAAAACAATGTGATGTGGAAGACAGAGAATGTTGCTTCCAAAACTTTGGCTATTTTCCCCCCTGAATCTAATTATTAAATCATGTTACAACATCAGGCAATAAACAACAGTATATAAAGCATGCTACTTGTTACACTGTCACATGACCTCAACACACTGCATGTGCAGAAGCATACAGTATGTTGATGCTACATTTGCGTGTCTTTAGGGTTAGAGGAAGCAGACGCTCAGTCTGGACTGTGCAGTGATCCTGCACCCATGAGGAATGATGTAAGCAAAAGCACTCTGAGCTCACAGTGTATTCTCAGTGCATCTCATTAGTGAGCGCTCTCTCTCTCTCTCTCTTTTATAATGTTCCAGTGACTTTAAGATACTACATTGTGGGGACTTAAGATCAGAACAATCTGTTCTGCCACACAAGTGATGATACGGATATTATTAAATGACTGAGAGTGTATACCTCATTATTATTACGACAGGTTAGCAGCAAAATACTGAGACTTTGATTGCATTTTTAATTATTTTTTACTTGTTATTAGTTATTCATAATATCTTTTTATAGAGTTGTTTGCACTGTTGTTTGCTGAAGAATTATGTCTGATGTACTTATAATGGGAATTACATAGCAGGAAGGCTATAAGAAACATCTAATTTTTCATGTAAAATGAACCTGTAGTTTTCATGGATGTACATGGAGTCGACAACTTTTTTGACATGAAGTTACTATATATAGATGATTGGGGAAACAAATGTCCCAAAGGTCCTCTATTAACCCTGTATATTTAAGATGGCTTGTTGTTAATGAGTGACAAACTTTTTCAGTGAAAATAAAATATGAACCAAGCTGAAGGACTGTGAATATCTTGTGAATAAATATATGAATATTTATCAGGCATGTCATCATGTAGCGTGTCAAGTGGCTTTAAGGGTCAGTAGCAGTCCTGTGTGCACAATCACGTGTGCTTTTTTTGTCTATCCATTTTTATCTTATACGCATACCATGTATATTGTATATTCACACTTTAACACAAACCCAATCCTCCCATTCTCCTGCCCAGCCTATGATATAGTGTTAAGATGTTAAGCCATTTAGAGAAGTCAACTGTAATCAGTTTGGCAAAACAAGCTCTTGTTCCTGTATGGGGTCAGATGACGTGTTGTTGGCTGAGGCCAATGCGGACAGGTTTCACTCTTGGCTTATGTTGTATCACTATGTGCTCTGTCATAGTTTTGACACTGATAAACTGATAAACACTGTTAAACAAGTAAAACGTAGGTTTAGTTAATAGGATATTGAACATTAGGGAGTTTGTTTACATCTCTAAAATGAGAAAACAGCATCACGCATGAAAGAAATATATATATATATATTTATAAATCTATAAAATTAGTTGTATTCTGTATGTGTGTGCATGTATATATAAAATGTTTATTATAATCCTTTTTCTTTCATGCATAATGCTATTTAATCTGTGATCTATCTATCTATCTATCTATCTATCTATCTATCTATGTATCTATCTATCTATCTATGTCTGTCTGTCTGTCAGTCAAGCATAAGATTCATGCATTGTTTACATTGACAAAGACTGTGCAGTATTTGGCACTCTTCGTTACCTGCTGTACTTAAAGCCATTCTTCTTAATGTCTTCCCTAATTTAACCTGAAGGGTTTGGAGTAGCTTGACCTGTCTGGATTACCTAGAGATATGCTGTGCCCGATGACCCCTCAATTATTAAGTACAAGCAGGGTACGACAGGGGCTCTCATCTTTTTCGTTAGCAGACTGACTTAGTTTGTTGTCTACTTTTACAATCGTTTGAGCTCACTAGATTGGAGACATGGTTAGTTACTGGTATACAGACCAGTGGGTTATGAGGCTGATAAGAAGGGGTTGTGGAATGTGCTGGAAAAAAACAGTGCGTTGTGAACAGCATGTTGGCTGGTGGTCTACTTAGGGGATTGTTTGTATGTTTGACCTAAGCTGGATGACAGCGCAAATGTCTGCTCTGGTGCAGGTTCCCATCCCTTTCCACAGCCTACTGACTATGAGTGGAGCTCATGGGGTCAGGTTTTTTCCTGTTAAGTATGGTCTAGTTATGAGTTAGTCCCTACAGGTAGATTTTTGTAACCACACTATCTGGCTACAAATGCATTTTTCTCCATTGACTGTGATATATGGTGTTACTTATAGTATATGCAATCTGTTGTATTGCTGTCAATTACTTTTTATTAGCCTTTTTCGTCAGTTGTCATTTTTTTGTTCCCCTGTTGTTTGTGCTAATATGATGTTAATGACTCATACAATCTGTTATGCTCTTGTGTGTTCATTACGTCTGCATCTGTTCATCATCATGTACAATTTTGTTTATGGGAAACAATTCCTTGAACAAATGAGCTAATGGATCAGATGCTTCCTAAAGAGCTTTGATTTAGCTGCATAAATCAGGACTGGTTGAGTGACACATTAGTTCCAGTTGTGAGGGGAAAGAATTTAAGAGTAATTGAATGATTATCATACCTCTGTTGGTAACTTCACAAACATGTGTTCCTCTTTAGAGTTAAATTGATTGCAGCCAAAAAAAAAAGACTCAACAAATTGTTCAATTCTTATTTTGAATCGCCTCACTGATGTCACTTATAAACTGTTTACTTTGAGAAAAATAAAGTCCCCTTTGTTAAGAACAGCAAAATAACTCACACATTCTCTTTGTCCTCCTAGGCCCCAGCTTTAGAGGACTCTGGGAGTGAGGCAGCTTGTCTGGATGATGGGGAGTCTCAGCAGGAGGAGCAAGGAGAGCAACAGGACCATCAGGAATGGTGTGAGCCGGTTCCTGAAGCAGCACAGGACACAAAAGAGGAATATTTTGACACACACTCATGGCCCAGTGACACTTTCTCTGAATCGAGTCATGAAACTAAGGACTGCTGCAGGACACCGCTCAGCTATGAGGTTGGATCTTGCTCTATGGGTCATCTGGACACACACTCTCCATTTGTCAAACCGTCACCTTTGGTTAGAGGGAGAAATCCCTCTTCAACAAAACAGCATCATTCTGTCAATCATGCTGACAGTCTCTGTAGAACAGTGGATAGAGAGCAATTGCAAATACAGACTGGAAATATGGGGGTGATGCACATGGGAGTTGATGGCACTGGAATGTCTCAAGCTAAGGGTGCTCTGGAATGTGAGGAGGTTTTCAACAATTCTCCAGCGGAACCTGAAGTTGATTCTTCTTCAAGGAATGGCCAATCCTATGTAGTAGCACCTCTACTGGCATTAGAGAACTCTGTGGAACCGCAAACACTCACTGAGCCATGTGCTAATGACTCATTATTGACCTTAACAGACAGTGATGGAGCCAAGTTTCAGTTTGCTGACACCTTTGAGGGAAAATCAAAATGGGATCAAATTAACAAAAATATCACGAACACTCAGTCAGGACACAATGAGCCGCAAATACAGTTCATAACCTCAAGTGAGAAACAGTTACAGCAAAATGATATTGACAGTAGTAACACTGAAATACAGTTGATTTCTAATGCATCTGTTGCGAATAGTAAAGATGCTGAATGTCATGAGTTGGGTGTTGATGAAAATAAGATCAGTTTATCTGTATCACGTCATCTTTTTGTATATGAGTCTGTATCAGTTGAGAAGCCTATTGAACAGAAGGTCGAGGAGTCAACAAAACACAGCCATTCACAGCCCTCAGTAGAGCACAGCCAATCACAGTCTTCAGTAGAGCACAGCAAATCACAGGCCTCAGCAGAACATAACCAATCACAGGATTCTGTAGAATGCAGCCAATCACATAACTCAGCAGAACACAGCAAATTACAAGACTCAGCAGAACACAGCCAATCACAGGCCTTAACAGAAGACAGGCCATCACAAGATTTTGTTGAACACAGCCGATCACAGGACTCAGTAGAACACAGCCGATCACAGGACTCAGTAGAACACAGCCAATCACCGGATTCTGTAGAACACAGTCAGTCACAGGATTCTGTAGAATGCAGCCAATCACAGAATTCAGTAGACTCAGTAGAACACAGCCGATCACAGGACTCAGTAGAACACAGCCGATCACAGGACTCAGTAGAACACAGCCGATCACAGGACTCAGTAGAACACAGCCGATCACAGGACTCAGTAGAACACAGCCGATCACAGGACTCAGTAGAACACAGCCAATCACCGGATTCTGTAGAACACAGTCAGTCACAGGATTCTGTAGAATGCAGCCAATCACAGAATTCAGTAGAACACAGCCAATCACAGGACCCAGTAGAACATAGTCTGTCACAGACCCAAGTAGAACACACCCAATCACAGGATTCTGCAGAATGCAGTCAGTTACAGAATTCAGTAGAACACACCCTGTCACAGCATTCTGTAGAATGTAGCCAATCACAGGACCCATTAGAACATAGTCTGTCACAGACCCCAGTAGAACACACCCAATCACAGGATTTTGTAGAATGCAGCCAATCACAGAATTCAGTAGAACACAGGCAATCACAAGACTCAATAGAACACAGCCAGTCTCAGCATTCTGTAGAATGCAGCCAATCACAGAATTCAGTAGAACACAGCCAATCACAGGACCCAGTAGAACATAGTCTGTCACAGGCCCAAGTAGAACACACCCAATTACAAGATTCCGTAGAATGCAGTCAGTTACAGAATTCAGTAGAACACAGCCTGTCAAAGCATTCTGTAGAATGTAGCCAATCACAGGACCCATTAGAACATAGTCTGTCACAGACCCCAGTAGAACACACCCAATCACAGGATTTTGTAGAATGCAGCCAATCACAGAATTCAGTAGAACACAGGCAATCACAAGACTCAATAGAACACAGCCAGTCTCAGCATTCTGTAGAATGCAGTCAATCACAGAATTCAGTAGAACACAGCCAATCACAGGACCCAGTAGAAAATAGTCTGTCACAGACCCCAGTAGAACACACCCAATTGCAGGGTTCCGTAGAATGCAGTCAATTACAGAATTCAGTAGAACACATCCAGTCACAGGACTCAGTAGAACACAGCCAGTCACAGAGCTCAGTAGAAGATATGCCATCCCACAATTTCATCAAACACAGCCAATCACAGGACCCAGTAGAACATAGTCTGTCACAGACCCCAGTAGAACACACCCAATCACAGGATTTTGTAGAATGCAGCCAATCACAGAATTCAGTAGAACACAGGCAATCACAAGACTCAATAGAACACAGCCAGTCTCAGCATTCTGTAGAATGCAGCCAATCACAGACCCCAGTAGAACACACCCAATTGCAGGGTTCCGTAGAATGCAGTCAATTACAGAATTCAGTAGAACACAGCCAGTCACAGGACTCAGTAGAACACAGCCAGTCACAGAGCTTAGTAGAAGATATGCCATCCCAAAATTTTATCAAACACAGCCAATCACAGGACCCAGTAGAACATAGCCAATCAAATAATTTTGTAGAATGCAGCCAATCACAAGATTCAGTAGAACTCACACAATCACAGGACTCAGTAGAACACAGTCAACCACATATTTCAACAGAACACAGGCAATTACAGAATTCAGTAGAATGTAGCCAATCACAGGATTCTGTACATCACAGGAAATCACAGGATTTAGCTGAACAAAACCAGTCACAGAACTTCATTGAGCACAGCCAATCACAAACTTCAATGGAACACAGCCAATCACAGTCCTCAGTAGAAGACACACAACCACAAATTGATTTCATTAAGGCAAATTCTACGAACACCCAGTGGACTGTGACCGAGTCAGACTCTGATTTTATTTCAAACACAGTGGCTTTTTATGAAAAGGGACAATTAAAACAGGACTGCGTGGATGTTTGCATGGATTGTGAAGTCAATCCATCCTTGAAACCTTCTGGAAGGCTTTCATCAAAGGATACTGACAAAGAACTCGATTTGAACTTCGAAAAGAATAACAGTCTAAATTTTAAAAAACAGGACTTAAATGACACCCCACCTGTTGTTTCTGAATGTGAGTGTCTTGCAGCTGAGAGAGCTTTCTCAAATTTCTCAACTTCTGCTGGAGTGTCAGACTCATTGCATCAGCGTGTGATCAATGAATGGACCTCAGAACAGTCAGATCTGCAGGCCAGACCTCATTATGGTTACCAAAATGCCCCAGTATTACAAATGCACACTAAAAAAAAGGATTACTCAATTAGTAGTTATCACATGGACAGTCATTGTTTAGAGGACAGTGGGCAAACTTATTCAGGGGAACATGAGCCTGAGGCTGATATTTATGAAACCCATCAGTGCCCTAATAGTAGAATTAATTGTAACACACAGGGTGAATTCACTGAAGCACAAGTTTATGTTAACACTAAAACTTTTGATACCGATGATGGTGACGTTTTAGAAGGAACACAGAAGGATAGCAAAACACATCACATTATTAAAGGGTACCAGAAAGAATGTACAATACTTCCCTCAATAGAGCAGTCAGTAATTTACTCTGATAGTTCGGGATGCATCGAATACACTAGGCCCAAGTCATTGAGTGTTACATGTCCTGACATGAAGACAGCTGAAGCCGATGGGTGTCCTGTAGACAGTCCTGTCGAATCTCTGGCTGGTCTGTTTGAGATTTCGTATGACAAATCTCAAGTCAGCCCCACAGATGATTGCTTTGAGCTCAGTGATGGCCTTCATATGAACTGCAAACAAGTAGCACATTGCTTTATAGAATATACAGAGACCTCCAAACAATTTCGCCGACTTGACACCCTGTCTGACAAACAAGCAAGGCAAAATGAGTCAATTGAAACAATTGAGCCGGATGTTGATGTTTGGTCTAGTGCATGTACTGATCCTTTCACAAATGCTCAATCTCCTTTTGATTATTTCCAGCTGAACAGTAGAAACAATGAATACAGCTCAGACACAAATAATAATATTAAAGCCATTACTTTAGAAGAGTGTGCCTCAGGTGAACAGATCTCTTTGCCCAATTCTTTGCAAAAATACAGCAGGGTTACCAGCAATGCTGGATCTTTAGTTTCAAAAGGTGGTGATTGCAAAGACAGTGACTCTTATAGCGCCCCTGCTAGTCAGGCCACTCCCTTTAAAGCACCTGAAATGAGGATGGCAATGAATGGCGAAGATAATGTTGCTAAACCCTCTGAATTTAATGAGTGTAGCAGCTATAGAAATTATATATTAAAGCAGCTCTGTGATTGCTCTGGTGGAAAGGATTGCCAGCTGCACTCGTCTGCACTGGAGGGAGAGCAGACATCAGGAGGATTTCAGCTCAAGGGCACAGACGGCATCAGTCAAAGCAGAACTGCAGTGTTGCAAACCTTGAGTCACACACACACAGATGACCATTACAGCACACATGGAGAGGTTAATGCAGACTCTACAAACTGTGAATTTTCGCATATTGGCCATTTGCTTGCACACAAACATCCAGAGCTCGTCCAAGAGAAAAGCATATTACCACTGGTTGGTGGCTCTCTTAAGGTCGATGATACTTATGCATTAGAAAACATGGAGAGAAAGCTTGAAGCTTTTATGGCAAACTCTCCTGAAAGCACTGATTCAATATGTGAAACTTCTGATCCTCTTTGTAAGCAATCTTTGCAACTGCACAACTCGGAGATCGAGGACACATTTGTTACATGTTGCCGTATTTTACCCATCACTAATTTAGAGGCCATTTTGGAGTTGGACCGTTCTCCAGAAAGCTCATTTGTGACTAAAAACGGACTGGAGCAACAGAGAGGAAGTCCATTATCAGAAGTTGGATTCAGTGAGGAATGGAGCTCTTGTGATGACGTCACAACCCGCCCACATGTGGACGTTTCTGCCATGTGGACAAAAGCCAGTGTAGCCACTGTCATGAATGAACCAGATGCTGGAGAAACAATGAACTCTTTATCAAATGGATTTGATAGCAGTGATGGTTATAGTGTTTCCAGTTTTGTGTCACAAGACCTTGACTCCAGTACCAACAGCGAAGAGATGGAGGACAGCACTCAGTCATCATCTAGTCTTCATGGTTCTGCAAGAAATAAGAGAACCCAATCAGGGAAGGGCTCTGTGTTTTCAGTTTTTTCTAGAATCCCCTCATTCCGCAAGATCAAATGGGAACACAAAGGCAATAACAAGGTTGATCCAGAAATTAAGGACTCCAACGAGGATGGAGATGAACGGAATGAGGTGAAGTACAATAGGTCTCTCACACGTAACAAATCCAACCCTTCACTGTACAATACCCCTATTTCTCATAGTACAGATCATCTTACAGACATTTCAAAATTTGTTGACCACTCCAATGATGATATTTTTGAAGAAGCTTTTTCTTTGAACTTGCACAATAGAGAGCAATATGTGCAATGTCAAAATTTGTATCAGCAGCAGCAACAGCACAAAGATGGAGACGTACTGAAATGCAGAGCTTCCCCAATGACAGAGGGACTGCAACAAAAGAGAAGCAAAAGTACCGACAACTTAAACTTACGCATGAAGCTCGCAATAGCTCACAAGTCTCTGTCTAGCCTGTTTGAGTCCAGATATCCTGAGAGGGACAACCAGGAGCAGATTTCACAGTCCGAGAACGAGGAGGTAAAAACCAAGCAGTCCTGGAGGAAGATGAAACGCTCTAAGGAAGCAGAACTTTACAAAAGAACTCTATCGGTTCCTGGGACGACCTGTGACAAGTCCATACATCAGAGCCATATCGATTGTGCCTTCTGTGCTCATCAGAACAGGTCCAGACTTAACAGCTCACTAGCTTCTCAAAAGAGTTTGATGAACCAGTGCCATTCTGATTCACAGAGTTTGAAATCTGGACCTCAGTCTGATGATAGTAAATGTCTGGAAGGTGGTGAGCTGCCTTGTGCCCCTTACTCAGATTCTGAGGTCTCAGTAGATGGCTTTGAGGCCAATGTTGAGGAAAGGTCACAATCACCTGTACACCCCACTGTTTTTGCGCTCGCAAACCAGATATCACCTACCTGGACCAGATCATTAAGCTGTTTTGAGACCACTGATACTCCGACGAGGCCCATGAGCCCCAAACCTCACAGTCCTGGTCTGGGTTGGACACACCAGAGGAGCTTCCGTTACCCCTCGAGATCCGTTGCATCTTCTCTCTGCTCGCTCGGTCAGGGAGTGAGCACTGACGGTCTCTCCGATCCACCTCTGAGACCGACGTCTCTGAAGCCAAGGACAGCACAACTCACTACAGCCCACTCTTTTGATTCTGAGTGCTTACTAGAGGACAGCAGTTCAGACAGCCAGTCTCAAAATAGCCTGAATTCAGCATCCCTGATCAACAAACCAGAGGTGAGACAAAGGCAATTATGAAGTTTATGATGTTAGGAGAGCTTAGATGTGTCCTTTGAACATTTTGAACAGGATTGCTATGTGATTTGCTCACTTTCTATATTTAGCGTTGCTGTTTAGTAATTCTACTTCAGTTAAAATTTTTCCCAAGACTCTTCATATGTGAAAGCAAACGTGGATAGTTATGGTGCATTTTTCAAAATACATTCCTGCATTCTCTTGCTGAGTTGGACTCAGTCAGGATATTACAACGGTTGTAACATGTTTAAGTCACAATACTAAAGAGCTTTCAGAGAAATATGTGCACTTCTCAAAAATAGTGCCATCTAGTGGCTAACATCACATTGTCTATATATCCATGGCACAATAATGTAGTGAACCCTTTCAAAAAGTGTGGCTTACACTGCAAAGGTTTTTTTTTTCAGACTTTTTTTTTTTCACATGAAGCTGTAAAATATTCTAAAGTTTGTTTTCATAGATTGTTTTTTGAATGTAAGAGCATTGTGCATTGATAATATTTTTGGGTCAGTAAGATTTTTTTGAAAGAAACCATTACCATTTTTTTGAAAAAAATATCTTATGTTTTCAAAGACTGCATTTATTTAATTTAAAATACAGTTAAAGCAGTAAAATCATATAATCATAATAAGTAAATATCATTACAGTTTAAAATTACAATTTAACACTTTTGTATTTTAAGATATTTTAAAATGTAATTTATTACTGTGATGGCAAAGCTCCACCTTCAGTGTCACATGAGCCTTCAGTAATCATTCTAATATACTGATTTGGTGCTCAAGGAACATTTCTTATTATTATCAGTGTTGAAAACAGTTGTGCTGCTTCATATTTTTGTGGAAACGGTGATACATTTTTTTTTTCTGGGAGAAAAAAAGAGGAAAACAACACATTTATATAAAATAGAAATAGCAACATTTAAAATTTTTAATGTAACTTAATGATTAATGCATCTTTGCTGAATAAAATAAATAATTTCTTTACTAAAAATATTACTGACCCCAAACATTTGAACAGAAATCCATTCATCTGCCAGTGCATACAAAATACACACATTAGAGATATTTTTTAACAGTTTAATGATGTCTTAACTGGAAAAGTATAAAAAAGTGTAGTATAGTGTAAATATCTCGCTAATGGTTACCAAACGTTAACATATGACATCCATCAAAAGACATGTACATGTACTGTACAATAACCACCTAAATTTGCACTCAAAGCATGTAGAGCACAGTACTGAGCCAGCCATCCAGTCAGAAGAGAGAAGACAACAAGGAAGTGCATGTGTGCTTCGGGTGAAGTCCAGAGAGCAGGGTAAAGCTGCACCCAGACCCATCTCAGACCTCTACGGTTGGACCGTGTCTCTTCAGGGCATCAGAGAGGTGGCGCTTGACCTGGAGAGGAAGAACAATTCGCCCGAAACACGTCGGCGCACATGCTCATATGAAACGTTGACTGATGTGGAGAACATCTGTAAAATGAAGGTTAACACGCGGCAAAGTTTGCGTCAGCTTAGCACACCAACATCTCAGAAGCACAAGAAAGTAAGGAACTCATCAAAAAGGGAGAACAACCCGACCATCAGCATCTCCCACTGCACCTTTTCTTCTCCTGATCTGCTTTCTTCCTGTTTTGTACTCTTGGAGTCATTCCCTTGTAGACCCTTTAGGATTTCCAATTTCTCTTCCGTTTCTTGTAATTTGCCTGAATGCACAAAAATCTGTCCATACACTTTCACTATTTCCGATGTCTGTCAGAAATCTCAAATGAGCATATGAATCGAAATAATTAAAAATGATTATTTTACACAGTTTTTCTCAGTACATATATTAAATAAATATATTATATTTAATATTTATTAATAATAACTGATGATTATTATTACTTTTGTCATTTTTAACTCTGTTTTTCAGTGCTTTTCATTGTAAATAAATATAGACATACAGACAATTCTTTTATTAAATAAATTATTTAATTTTAATTTATCATTAATAATATACAGTTTCTTACTGTTTAGTCAGTACTTTTATATATATATATATATATATACACGCATAGTAAATAGTAAATTTAGTAGTGTAGTAGAAAATTCTAAATAGCAAATATATATGTATTCACTCATTATTATTAATAATTATAATGAGCATGTTTGTATCTCATTCATAGGTGCGTGCTAGACTTTCCCTCACTTCTCCAGAGCAGTTCCCCTCTGTTTCTCTCAAAGACCACTTCTTTTCCCAGAGCACACCTGTTGGACTGGACTTTTTGGGCTGGCCTCACCGTGCGTCATTTTCAGGTACGGAACATTGGCATTTAAACCTGCTGTACATTGCACCACAACCTTTTATTGTAGTACAAAGTATATTGACTTCCTAAATCTTTCCTTTAAGTCTGGGTGTACTTTAGTGTCCTCCAGGGGGCAATGGTTTCCTTCATTCTGCACCTATGTTAACCCTCTGCCAGTTATTTATAGTTCTGTTTGTGACAGTTGGAGCCCAGAGACTCACAGATGTCTTTGATGTAAATTTATAGTCTTTCATAATCAAGCACTAACCCATTTGCGTTGAGATACCTGGACATAAACCTGAGGAGGTCTTTGCCCAGCTGCAGCCGCAAACAAACAATACAGGTGCATCTCAATAAATTAGAATGTCGTGGAAAAGTTCATTTAGTTCAGTAATTCAACTCAAATTGTGAAACTCGTGTATTAAATAAATTCAGTGCACACAGACTGAAGTAGTTTAAGTCTTTGGTTCTTTTAATTGTGATGATTTTGGCTCACATTTAACAAAAACCCACCAATTCACTATCTCAACAAATTTGAATACTTCATAAGACCAATAAAAAAAAACATTTTAGTGAATTTGCTCAGGAAACCTTTGCAGGTGTTTTGAGTTGATTAGCTGATTGGCATGTCACCATATTCTAATTTGTTGAGATAGTGAATTGGTGGGTTTTTGTTAAATGTGAGCCAAAATCATCACAATTAAAAGAACCAAAGACTTAAACTACTTCAGTCTGTGTGCACTGAATTTATTTAATACACGAGTTTCACAATTTGAGTTGAATTACTGAAATAAATGAACTTTTCCACGACATTCTAATTTATTGAGATGCACCTGTACATCTGTGATGAGTGATGAATTCCACCTACAACGTGCAATTTCTTAAGAAGTTTCTGAGCGTGGAGCTCAGAGGCCTCCAGCGCTGATCCTCTCTCTTTCTGCCAAACAATCCTGCTGATTATTTCTCACCCACTCACTGGTGCCAGGCCTTCTCTCGCTCACTCTCACTCGCTCTCTGGGCTTAGAGGTAGACCTGGCATGGGTTTATAACCATCACCCTTAAAGACACTCACATACGCACACTTTAAAAAGGAGACTTCCATTTAGGAAATCGAGTGGAGTGTCTCAATAGAAGTGTAGCCTTTGATTGTAAGCTACTATGAAATGGGCTTTGGCTGAACTTGAGTTGGCTGTTTTGCTTGCCTGCTGTTATGAGCATTATGTTTCTATGATCAACATAAAACCCTGACGAAATCTGAGCCAGTTATATATTAAAGTGAGCATTTTCTCTCTCCCTAATCTCTGATCTGAACTGAGACTTCTTGATCTTTTTTTGAACTGTTGTTCTGTTTTATGTAAACATTTCCTCCCACTATTGATGTCTTATTGCTGTGACATGCTCTGTATTTTGCAAGACCTCTGTAAATCCCTTGCCTTATGTAATATGGATATCTATGAGGAGAAAGACACAGTGACCTCATTTTGCCCCTTGCTGACATCATGCCCACTCTACTACCTTTCCGTACGCCGCATGACAAGCCAATGCAGCATTCCTATTGCGGTTATGCTAATGTTGAACTCGAGTCTTAGTTTGTAGTTTGAGTTCAGGAGCACTTCATGAGAGAAACTAACACCGATACATGCTTCTCTCCACAGAATCGAATCTCAGCACACCAACACAAGAGGCACATGTCGCCCCTCTGGGTGAGTTTACTCCTTCTGAATCACAATACGAGCTGGACAATGCCGGAGTGAAATATTGAAGGGACGTTCAAACCTGTTTGTTTGGCCTTTGTGACAGCTAATAGTCCAATTGGCCTTTTAAGTGTGTGTGATTTAAACTAGGGGTTTTGATGTCATATTTGAATCTTCAAATATGAAGATCCCCTTGAAAGAGAGCCTCTTTCTATAAATACAGCTATGTACTTCTCTTATAAATACTCTCTAAAAAGTAGAAAAATAGTTACAAATGCATGATATTGTTGTTGTTGTTATTTACAATGTTTTTGTCAATATTTTCTCTTTCTACATATTAAATATGTAATATTATTATAAATAATAGTGATAATAATAAATATAATAATGAAAAAATAAAATAATAATAGTAACATTTTTACTACTACTACTATGAATAATAATAATAATAATAATAATAATAATAATAATAATAATAAATAAAGAAATAAATCCTATAAATAAATAAGTAAATGCATTAAAAAAAATGATTATTATTTTTACTACACTGTTTTCTCAGTGTAATATATATATATATATATTAATAATATTTTCCTAACATTATTTTTTTGCACTTTTTTTCCCTGAACTTTTCCATGCCAGTTTGAAAACCCCTGATCTAAACCAATAGCAGGTCTGACCTGTCATATACAAGAATGTGAGGAATGTTCCACTGAGTTTTATCTGAGCTCCCATGTTATGTAAAGTGTGGTCACAGTTGCAAGGGTTCACACAAGTCAAGATTCTCAAGTTTGAGTCTGATGAGAAAGGCTTCACATGAGCCACATTCCTTTCTATTCTTAGTTTCCAGAGATTCTGACCATTTCTGTGGAAATCACGTCTTTTGGAATCACATCAGCGTGCTGCGCAAGCATGCTTGGGCTTTCGTTGTGATAAATTATGTACATTTTTGTGCTTTTTTGCTCATAAGTGTGATCCCAGCTAATTATGGGTTAAATTCTTAGAAGGTGTTTGCAACTCTCAACATCGCTAGTGCTCTCTCCAGGCGCTGTCTTTTGCTTTACTAACAGCTCGGCTTTAACAGTGGAGGAGGGCAGCTCAAGGGGGACTGGAAGGGAGGGGGAAGGCGGTCTGTTTCAACGCCAGACTGAGCGTTTCGCATTGAGCCATGTGAGTCGTATGAGTCCTCCTCCCCTTAAAGGATCCCCATTGAGACCAGCTTGTGACTGTATGCGTGTGTGCATGAGAGAGAGAAGGCTGATTGTGTGTCTGGGCGTCTGTGTTGAGCCGTGAGCTCTTTCAGACTGTGCATCGAAGAGTGAAAGTAAAAGATCAGGAGAACGAGTGAGGAATGACAGAGAGAGGCTGAGGCTACACCGCACACTCAAGCAAGACACGCTTTGGACCCGACACCTGCCGAAGCAACGCCACCCTTCTTCCTCTCGCTGTGCATCCACATGCGCACCCAGCACAGTGCCGCTGAGGTGGGCGTCCCGCTGGCAGGAGGTGGCTGCAGTGGTGGCAGCTCAGAGCAGTCACCTGGCTCTGACTCAGACTGTAGCCCCGCTCTTGGACTGGCTGGTGGGGTTAGAGCAGTGCGAGGGGTCATGTCCCATTATTGGAGTCTGGAGAGCCTTCACTCCACCAACGGTAAGACTCTCTTACCTCTGGAGCTCAGATGTTTTGGTGGTTGTGGAGCTGCGTTTTGAGCTTGATGTCAGTTGACACTCATGCAACGGGTGACGTTCTGCCTCTGTGAGGTTCTTGTGACAGCTCTTGTTCATTGTATTGCAGTCTTTCAGTCAATGTGATGGCATTGTCTTAAGCCTTTGATGGGCAAAAAGAGGTAGCTGGAAGAGCCACTGTCTCTATGCAAATTTAAACACATAGAGTAGCTGTCGCTCATGGGATTAGCGTGTCAAAGCAACAGGAGTTTGCTTTCTGACCAGTCGACTCGCATGCTACATGTACAGAAGCAACATGAGTTGGAAATCGAGCTAGATTGTTGGGGATGTGAGAATCGAGATGCCTTACTGTTGAATGAAGATGCCACTCTCTTTGCCGTCTGCATCCTGCTTAGGTTATTGCATTACTGTCACGGATGTCATCTATTGATCTATGTTCCTGCTGGCTCGTGATTGGTGAAGTGGTAATGTTGTGGAAGGCTCTGTCAAGTGAGCCAATGTGTATTGTAGATATAGATGGATTGCTTATGAATGAAGTGACAGCTTTCCCTTCATTCTCTGCATTTCCTACATTCAGCAGTTGCACATATTCCCTCGCAGGATATTAATGTGCAACATTAGCATGCGCTGAGCTTTTCCACACCTATGTGATATTAAACAATGTGGCATGTCATGTCAGCATTTGTGTAAAACCACTTGAACATGCAACATAATATTCAACACAGCATGAAGAAGCGAGTGAAATCACAGGCTGTGTTAAAAATATTTGAGGGGAAACCAACACTGCCCTTTTTGCCTCTGCGAACAGAGCCGATATATCGATTAACGCAAATTCTTCAGGTTTCCTTTCTAAGAATAGAGCAACTCTCTCTCTGTGCTGGCACTGCCCATGGCTGTATAGTAAGACTGTGCAAAAGGAGTGATGTGAAATGAGATGAGATGCCAGTTTGAGCAGTATTTTGGTCTCATTATCTTCTCTCAGGGTTGGCATGGTGACAGACAAGCCAATGACCGTCAGCCAAGGTAGCACTGATGTCACAAATGGCAACCGCTACCCACGTCAGCTGCAGTTTGGGTGTTTTTCTCATTTTCTGCTTTGTCCTAAGAGAGATGGGATGTGACTTTTCCTGCGGTGGAGGGAAATAAATGGTGCACTGTGAGCCGGGGGCAATAGCTACAGACATTTCAAACAGCGCTGTCACCTCGTCACGGTTCGCTGACCTCATTACAGCGCTCATACGCTGTCCGTAGCTGATCGCAGAACAGTCGGAAGAACAAAAAACTGGTGTGACGTGAGAAATGTGTTGAAATTGAATGTTTGAACATTAGAAGTATTTAATGAGAGACTGTTTACGCACGAATCCCAAGGCACTTCCTTGGCATCTCTAAACAGACAGAGATGGTTTGGGTTCAAGCCAGACTGGACCCACATAACTCAAAAGTTGTAAACCGTCCATTCACTAAACTGAGAGACTCTCTACCTTAGTGTTGGGCATCAAGAACTGGTTTTTAGTGTAATTACTGACTGGGAGGTCTACAGGATGTACTGTAATATCTGGATAAAGCTATCCATTAGCTTTTCCATTCATCTCAATGGGACTTGCTTAGCTGGCACAGGCCAGGGTACCACAGAAGACTGTGGTAGTTCACGTTTAAGAGTGCTCCGAAAATGATCTACCACTCTGTGGATTATCTACTGTAATTAAATAAAATATATGCAGTTTAAATGCTTGAAAAAACATATATTTGACAGAATTACACTTTTATATGCCTGTCAATGGAGAAGGATGGTGCAGTTAAGATATCTATCAGCTTTGGCTTAGCCAGCCAAAACTTGACCTCTTGGTTTGTTCATATGACAATGTGTAGTTAAAAACTTTTCTACAGTAGTTCTTTATTGTTTGGACGCAATCTTTCTTAGTGTTTGATGGGCCCTATCATTCATTTTCGGTTATAGACGCTCCTGCTGAACAGGCATCCATGATTTGCCCTTTTTGGAAGTCACCCATTTCACCCACAGCTTGTACTACACTGCTGAACACAACTTATACTACACTGATTTACAAACTGATATAGACAACAAAAAGAGAAATAGGTAATATACATAGCAAAAAGATAAATAGATGAAGAATTGCAATATTTGTCTTTTCACTGAAGTCTACACAAATTATATTAACCCCTATAATAACATTATTTTGTGCAACCCCTGTATAATATGCAATAAATTGATCAAAAGTGACAGTAAAGACATTTATAATGTTACAAAAGATATATTTTATATATATTCTAGATATAGGGCTGGGTGATAAAATGATAACGATAATTATCGCGATATAATTTTCCTCGATAAAACGATAACAAGAGTTTAATAAATGTTTAATATAATGTTTATGTGCCAAAAGCAGCACGAAACAACGCTACTCATTTGAAGCTCGCCACGGACCATTTATCCACTGGGGTCAAAGTTCAAACGGCAGTGCAGCGGGAGCTCACTAGACCAGATGCGTTTACTCACTGATGAGTCGCGCGAGCACTAAATAGCACTGTGAGATCCAGTGTGAAGCGCTTGAATTCAGCAAAGAACACTAAGTTACTAGTTTAAAGCCGGATGAAACAGTGCTGACAAACAGGAGAAACACTGTGCGCTACGATACAATCAGAAGGCTTTTCAATCTACAAATCGCCATCATTTACCATGGATTTACTGTAGTAACACTAATATTGTGGCAGAAATGTGGGATATTCATGATTGACAAAGGCCAGGGGGGCAATTTGGCCAGGACACCGGGGTTACACCCCTACTCTTTACGAAAAGTGCCATGGGATTTTTAATGACCACAGAGAGTCAGGACCTCGGTTTAACATCTCATCCGAAAGACGGATGTACTAAATGTATTAAAGAAGTAATGGAATATAATTACAGTATTTTTGTGATTAAGCTATAGCGTTTATGCATTTATAAATGTATTTAGACTACTGTTTTTTGTGCAAATACCTAGAAATGATAGTTACATTTTTACCATGGTATTGAGGTGCTATATGTGTGGTTTTTAACTGTGGTTATCATGATCTAAATGTATGCTACTGTGGAAGACCAATGGTTAATTTGAATAAAACTCAAACAGTCAGAACAATTCAATTTCACCGTATAAAACCAGTTAATGGTCTGGTTTCTACAACTTTCACTTAGGAGCAAAAATCTGCCTTTAAACTTGAAAGAAATAAAGATTTGACATTAATGGTGATAATTATCGATGTCGACTGATATGAAAAATTTTATGTTGATAATTTTTTGGGCCATATCGCCCAACCCTAATTTCAAATCAATGCTGATCTTTTGAACTTTCTGTTAATCAATGAAAAAAAATTTATCAAGGTTTCGACAAAAACATTAAGCAGATTTTCAACATCAATAATAAAAAGAAATGTACCAAATCAGCATATTAGAATGATTTCTGAAGGATCATGTGACACTGAAGACTGGAATTATGCTGCTGAAAATGTAGCTTTGCCATCACACGAATAAATTACATTTGAAAATATATTAAAATAGAGAATAGTGATTATAGAAACATAAATTCTAAAAACTGTAGCTGTTTTAGAGTAGCATATTTTGGAGTAAGAGAATTGTAATAATATTTCAGATTATTTGTGCTTTTACTGTATTTTTGATAATGCATAAGCATGAGAGGCTTCTTTCTTGCTGAGGCCAAGCTTTTGTATAGTAGTGTATGTACCATACATGACCATATGTGTCAACTTTCTGCATGCATCATGTCAATGCATGCACCCTGACACATTTAACACCATGAGTGACTTTTCATCTGTTTTCCTGCATTTACACGTCAAGAACGCCTGCAAGTAGATGCGGTATAGAAAGGCCAACGAGCAGTAGAAATTGTCTCACAGGATGTCACCACCACCACCCATCAACATATCGTGCTTCTGCAAATCCTCTTCTCTTCTGCTTTGTGCATGACCACTTCTCACTTGTCTCAGAGCCAGAAATAGAAAGTCTCAGTTCTTCTCAAAAGCACTTTCATTAAAGTCTTGAGTTTCCACGCTGGAAGAGGAGCAGATGTGTTGCTGTCCATATTTTCTCTGCAGGGTATTTTGTCTTGATTGCAGAATCTTGTGAACGCCCAGTGTGAGCCGGGTCAAATGAGAGAGAACGAGTCTGAAGTTCAATTCTAAATAAACACTTATTGCTTAATCCTCATAAATGATTATTCCTCAAGAAACTGAATGACATGCCATTCAACGTTTAATTCAACCAAATGAATTAGACTCTGTAAACTACGCCTTTGCTTTTCATAATCCAACAATTGCTCTAATCCGGTTAACATGTAGAGGGGACGGGGGTCTTCAGCCCCTCAGGCCCTATCACAACTGACGGCAATAAGACAGATGGTGTTTTATTCACACCTTTTTACATAAACCACATCCGTACAGCTCTACGGATGACACCCTGCTTCAGGCACAAAATGCTCTTTCTCCATATACTTCAGTATCTTTTTCTGGTTTCTGCTATACAGACAAGAAGTGAAGCGATAAATAGTGTTTGACAAGACCTGTTATGAGTGTTAAGTCTCTAAATAGATATTCGAATGAGAACTAAATCTTAAAAATCAAGGTTCTTCAATGGTACTTTGCAGCGTTTCAGGCTCAAAGATGGCTATATGGTTCTTTGAAGAAAAGGTTTATATTGGTACTTGTTAAAATCATAATCATTATTATAAATATTGCCCATATTTATCGCTTTGCTTCATGCCATTTGTGCTGCTCACATGAGTAATACTACAAATCATGTGAAGAATTCAGAGAATACAGACTTACGATTGTTACTTGGCAGGAAATAAATCATGAGAAAATCCCATATTTTGCTGCAGGAGGAACCCGTGCCATAGCTACCCATTTAGCAATTGCATAGCAACCATCTGTAACACCCTAGCAACCACATGGCAACACAGATAAACCTGCTCAGAACACTATTAAAAACTGCATAGCAACCTCCATGACACCCTACTGCACAGCAACACAGAAGAACACACTCAGAACACATAGCAACACATAAGCAACCACATAGCAACACAGTAAAACCCACACATATCTCTTTAGCATAACTCATAACTGCAAAACCATATTTTAATTGTGGAATTTAAAAGATATTTTGGTAACACTTAAAGCCTTTATATATAATGCATTATGAAAGTAGTTTAAAAGCATTCATTTTGTAATGCACCGTATAATACATTGTATGATCTCATGAGTAACTGTAACCACAGTTATAGTGCATTATAATACATACATCTATTCATTGTTGCACCTTTAGAATGTATAATGCATTAAAACATGACAAACAAACCTTCAAATATTATAATGCATTTTAACTCTGGTTACAGATATGAAAAGATATAAGGCATTACCTTTATAATGCATTATACATAAAGGCTTTAAATAAAGTGTTACTGAGATTTCCTTTGGCATCAGGCTGCACTACATCAGCTTTGTGTCATCACTGTTACTATACACAGTGTTTGTTTGCAGTATCCACTGTGACTCAGTTGCTTCGCTCTTTGAGGTATTTTGCTCAGTCTGTGGGTAAAATGGCACTGCAGTGTGATGCTGCTACATCCACAGCCACAATGAGCTGAGGCCTACACGGCCATAACATACTGCAGCACTGACCGGAGGAATTCTCCCCATTATGTGAACGCCTCAGATCTCAAACAGATCACTGTTTGTTGAACCAGACAGCTCAAATGCAACTTTTTATGACTATATTCTACCTTATTATAACAATATCAGATCTGAAAACTGTAGCTGTTTTTGAGTAGTAGTCATGTTCCTAACCTAATTCCATCCCTCATAGCCACTGCATAGAGGGAGACATCATCACTGCTGTGAAATCCTTGTGGCATATTTTCATTTTCTGTGAGTTCATGGAGAGATTCCAGACACTCCTCCCTCTGTTTGGGTCGTTTAATAAACTTTTGATCCTGTTTTCAGGGTTAGTAATAATCTGCAGTCTACACAGATTACTGTTCCAGACTTGTGTGGCATTGACATCAGTCTGCTAGCAACTGCAGAAAGTCATATGAAGGTAAAGGCTGGCGTTTTGCTGGGTGAGGGTGGGAAAAGACAGGAAGTAAGATACAAAAGAAAAATCCAAGAACAGGATTGGAGCCTTGACGTGGTGAATAACATCCTTTGATAATATAGTTTCAAGTCTAAGTTCAATAGTTTGTGTATTATTATTGTATATTGGCTAAACTGATAATGTTTTCAGTTCCCAGTAACTAGTTTTGTGGATTTTAGTCCATGTGTGTTAGCTTTGAGGTCATATACAGTATATGCTAGTGTACTCCTAAACATCAACAGTTTGCTTTTTGATGAATTTGGTTCAACTGATGTTTTCATTTACCAGAAAAAAATTGACCCATTAAAATGTGCTTAAAATGAAATCAGGGGTTTTGTGGCTTTTAATCCATGTGCTAATATCTATAAAATCTATGTATGTAAATTGTGCTTATCAAGCGATTACACAATCAAAAAAATATTTAGGCCTAATAGGTATGATTATTTATGTTAATTGCATATAAAATTTCCAACCATTTGGATTACACAGTATTAACATAAACTAATAAACTTGATGTGATGCATATTGCCAGTTATACATATAAGAAACAAGAATAAGATGTATGTAATAGCACATAAATTATAGTTATTGTGATTCAAATTAGCAGTTAATCAGTTAGTCAGCCTTAAGCTTGATGCTTTGTATACTAAACAGTGAGAAGACAAAACCAGATGAAGGCTCTTTGCCTTCCATGTTCACCTCAGCCCTCTGTTTACTGTCTGAGCAACACTTTACCCAGAATTCCTTACCCATCGTCGCTTTGCCTGGACTCCATCAAACTGTCCTGCCAGCTCAAGTGCACGCCAGTAATCTTACTACAGACCTTTTCAGCTTAAAGTGAGGAATATCATGCAGCTTTAATTTGTCAGTTAATGATGTGTGCCTGTTTGTAGTGAGTACAGCTTATCAGTTCCTCAAGTCTGCTCCCAGACAGGCACCAGCAGGACCGCCCGGCTGAGCTGTGCTAGGCACAGGCTGCTCCTATAGCCCTAGCACTGGCCCTAACGTCTGCTTCCGCTCAGGAAATTAGTTTGAGCCACTTTGAGCCTAATTTACAACCTTGTACTGTTGTGTTATACAAACCAAATTAGCATGTGCACTGTAATAAAAATTCTGTAAAATTTAGGAATTTTACCGTAAAAAATATGGTAG
>NW_015505646.1:669153-686320 GCF_001515645.1 Sinocyclocheilus grahami
TATATATATATATATCCCTTATATATGAAAAACTATAATCACTATACTGTTAAAGGAATAGTTCACCCAAAAATGAAAATTGCCATCATTTATTAAGTTTTTCCAAATTCAATCTTTGATTCAAATTTCTCATAAGCTTAATTTATTTGGTCTAAAGAGAGAAGAATTAATTACTATTTTTGTTTGAAGACTACATATAAAATAGCTACCAAAATAAATGTTGGTAAGTGCAGTTTGACTAAAAGTAATGACTAAAAGTTGACAAAAATGCAATGACTTTTCGTCGACTAAAACTATGAAAGACTCAAATGACTAAAATGTGACTAAGGCTATTAAGCATTTTCATCTCACGATAAAGACTAAGACTAAATCAAAAATGCCTGTCAAAATGAACACTGTAGGAAACATCTTAGAGACATATTGCAGATGAGCAAACACTCAAAAAATGTAAAAAATACATCTTGCAGATGTAAATGCAGACATTAAATAGGCCTAGATGTGATGTAAATGTGCTTTCAGGGTAGTGAACTAACTCGTACTCAAAATGTAACATGTTGTGCCATATAACAGATAAAAGCTAAATTACAGTGTGCAAAACAGAAGCATCCAACACAGTTGTATCTTTATACGTATTAACCCTGAAACATTGTCACATTGTGCACGTGTGTTGCATCTGTTGATGTGTTTGTGTGTGCGATCAATTGTGAGCGAGAATCATCACTTTCACATCAAAGCAACAAGTAAAAGTCAGTACATGAAGCGTGCGTGGCTAACAGTGTGACAAAAATCTCCCCATTATTGAAAAAACAACAACAACGCTGAGAACCGTCTTAGAAAACGGTTCTCAGACGGGAGCCGACTTGTATTGTTCACTTAAAGGAGTCGGCTCATAGAATGTAATACTCTTTGACTGGATGTGACGTGAGATTCCTCACAGGGCTGGCTGTCTCTTCTCTGATACACAGGGAATGTCAGACTCCACTGGGTTGAAAGCTTTCCAGTGAGGATCTTATCTGTCTTTCTTTGGTCAGACACTCTTTGCATAACTCTTCATCATGAGTGCTTATCTGTAGCTAACTGATTAGCTAACTTCACTTTTCCCTTTAAATATAGCCTGTCATTCCAAACATACAATCAAACCAAATTTATTCAGACACCTTCAACATTTCACACATTATCACACTTTATTCGCTATAGTTTAGAAAATGGTAATAAAATATGACAAAAACTCAGAGTTAAACGGAGTCAGAACAAATTCGTCTTGATAATGTCAGATAACACTTAAGCAAAACATGGTCAGGTCAAAGTGTCTGAATAATTTTTGGTCCCAAATGTTTATCAGTTTTACTGGTAGTCCACTGTATGAAGAATTTTTGGATATATTATGTCACAGTTTACTTTATTTTGCTATCCTCACTTACATAAATGAACTATAATGTCCTGCACCCACTAGTAAAAAAATATCAAAAATGATTTTTGGTGTCTGAATAATTTTTGGTTTGACTGTAAGTTTAAGCTGTAATGTTCGTTCATTCATTCATTCATTCATCATAACATGTAAGATTTTAAAAAGTTTTTGAATTAAGTATTTTATGCTCACTAAGCTGCATTTATTTGATTCAAAATACAGTAAAAACAGTAATATTGTGAAATATTATTATTTTCAGCAGCTATTAATCCAGACTAAAGTGTCAAATGATTCTTTAGGAAACATTAGATTAATACAAAAAATAATGAAGACATGCATCTTGCTTTCTTAAAGAAAGCAAAAATCAAGGTCATGCTGTGATACAATGGAAGTAAATGGGGCATTTTTGGAAGACTTAACAGCAGAAAAGCACTTAAAAAGCACAATTAAAAATGTAGAAAAGAACTTCCAATACATTAAAATACAGTGTTAAAAAGTATTATTTGAACAGTCAAGTTGTTTACATAATCATTTTTACAACCCTTTTAAGGTTTTATGCATTGTTGACATTTTAAGTAGTAAAATTGGATATTTTGTCACAGAAAAGGGTTGTGATTTTTTCATCAAGATCTTGTGGCTGTACAATTGAAATAGTGAGTATTTTAATGGATTGGCCTCATTTACTTCCATTGTAAGTGCCCCACTTTATCCCAGATTCTTTTAAGAAAAGGAGGGATTAAATACATTTTTGTGGCAATCAACATTATTCCACAAATGCTGTCGATTGAGCTTAATATGTACAGAACCCAGAATATTTCTTTAACTGCATTCAGCAATGTAAATGCAATACATTTATACAAATAAGGCTTTTAAGTTCTAAAAATGTCAAGTATTGGTATCATTTTTTATTGATAAAGTCTCATGTTTAAGCAGTACATCAGACTCAAAAGTCTCCTCACTGATTCTCCATCCAACACCTCCTTCAGGTCTGCGCTACAACTTCCTCCAAAAGCTTGAAAACAAAACCCAAACCCTGTCCTGCTTTAAATCCGAAGGCAATAATACAATCAAAACATTCTGTTGCACATGAACGCAGTTATGGGGGCTGTCCTAGACAGGATTGTTTGGGTTACCCCACTGTGACCGTCTGACTTCAGACTCTGAGTGAACTATATTTGATATCATCAGCCCATGTGGCCCTGGAAATGCTGAACTCTGCTGACATGTGCTGTCGCATTGCTCTATGCTTTGGGTCACGCTTAACAGCCTATGAACAAATCAGGACGATTTGATTCGCTTGTCCGTCTCCCTAATCAATCCACTGGCTCCACAATTAACCTACATAGAAAAGCATAACAGGATTACCGGATGAATTTTCACAGATACAGACAGCTATCCGATACAATCCTGCTGTGTTTTTATGCTTATTTTTTTCTCCAAGGATCATTTGAAACAGTTGAATTTTGACGTGAAGCCACTCTCACCACAGTTTCGATGCAGATTACATTCTCAATTACATCTTCACAATTTAAAGCAGTATTCTCATTTACCTTAATTTCACAGACCGTCATCTCATGCATCTCCAGAACAAAGGATTTCTCGGGGGGTGCAAATTTGAGTCTTACTTCATTCTCTCCCATCCATTTATTATGAATGAGACAGGAAGAGAGATGCTTGGCCAGGTCTACTCTTCCTCACTGGTTTACTGCACACTAATAAATAATAGCAATCCGGTCGGTGGAGAAGCCAGCCATCTATAACAGCAGAAAATGTTTCCAGTGTTCTAACGGCAAACGCATGAAAGGGCACATTAATGCACCACTGTGTTGAGTTGATAAGCATCTCACCAGAGTTTTATTGGAGCATTTTGGTCACACTGTTAGCTTAAAAGTGAAATTTATGGAAACGCTAACTGCAAGCTTGTTGTTATGGTTCCCCTGAGTGTCTGCTAACAATCTTCAAACTGATGATTTGTTAAGAAAGCTTTTTTTTATACTTGATGTGTTTTCAGTTCTGGTGACAAGTGCAAAAAACAAAGTAGAAGTGAATCAGAAGCTGGCACAGAACAGTCCTTTGTTTTTATTAAATGAATGACATGATGCATGAGACTTTTTCTGTTGCTCTTCATCGTTTTTCCTTGTTTATCCATGTTTTTGGATGTACTGTGATGGGACGGAACATTTTTAAAGGGACAGTGGAATCTAGGTCAGATGTTTATGTGTGAACACCTTAGTGAAGTAAATGTGACGTGTGGCCAAGTATGGTGAACCATACTCGGAATTAGTGCTCTGCATTTATCCCATCCTAAGTGCACACACACACACACACACACACACACACACACACACACACAGTGAACACACGCCCAGAGCAGTGGGCAGCCATTTTTTGCTGTGGCGCCCGGGGAGCAGTTGGGGGTTCGGTGCCTTGCTCAAGGACACCTCAGTCATGGTATTGAAGGTGGAGGAGAGTGCTGTACATTTCACTCCCCCCACCTACAATCACTGCCGGTACGAGACTCAAACCCACAACCTTGGGTTATGGGTCCGACTCTCTAACCATTAGGCCACGACTCCCTCCCCCCCAAAAAATTGTGGCCATCCACTTAGAATGTGTTTTTGCATTTTAAAATGTGAGATGCTCAATAGTGGAATAAAAAGAATACAAGGTCTAGAGATGTGTTTTTTTAATCATACTCGAAATGCTGTAGAAAGTGAGAGATTGTCAGTTGTCAAAAATGTCCATCTAGCACATGTTTACATAGAAAAACAATGTCATAGGTTTGGTCGTTTAATATGATGGTATGTTGATCCTCGTGGTGTGTGAGCCACGTTCTCTCCGTATGTATCAGCCAACTGTTAATAAGATGCAGCTAATCAAATATTCCAACCGCTAATTAGTGGATTAAACCTCTTTTCAAGTGTGGCCATACAAGTGGAGGTCATTCAATTTCCTGGCTGGGGAAATAGTTGCGTAACCTCAGGCTCCCTGTGGTAAACATTTTAATCTTGTCATCTGTTGACTGTGAGATAGGTTACATGCTAAATCCGGAGCTTGGACACAAAATATACAGTACATTCGTATACTTCAAGTTTTGCTCTTGAAGTAATGAAAAGTACATCTGACAAATGTTAAAATGATCATATTAGGGTCCTAAAACAGTTTTTTTTATTGTTATTCATACCAAAGTCTCTCAAATATGAGAACAGCCTAAGGAGGGACCCTTTTCCTAAAATGCTTTTAATATTTGTAATATTATAAAGACACACTGTTTGCTATATTACATAATTGGCTTTTATATTGTCATTGTGCTAAAGCAAAATATTTCCCAAATATATCTGCCAAATAGTTGTAAGTTGACTGCTTATCTTTTCCCAACCCACTGTTAGAGTACATTTAAATAGTTTATATTATTGTTTTTTCCCACATAGAAGGAGGCACCATTTTGAGATCACATGATCAGTCAAATACTATTGCATTAAAGTTCTTTTTTAAGACATTTTGTTGTTCAGTTATAGGCCATTGCTTAAGTCCAAGACCACTCTCATGTTGACCAGCAAAACATTAACAAAAAATGAATTATTATACTTTTAAACACTGTAAATGTGTCATATACTATTTCAGTGTTTTAATGCAAAATGACAATTTATTTATTGTGATCAAAACTGAGAATCTATAAACCTTTTTGTATCTTTTAAATTTGGCATATTAACAGACACAATATTATTGCAAGACTAAGCTGAATCTGCTTTGAGCTAGACCCAAAATGTTGCAGGACTGACAGTTTTGTGCTTTACTTTTCAGCCTTGGTGATAACTGATGGACCGCAGGATAAGTCTGGCCTTGTGGATGAGGTGGGGAGTGAAGATGACCTGTACAATGAGTTTCGTAGCTCCTCCAACCGATTCAGACACCCAGGAGGAGGAGGAGAGCAGCTGGCCATAAATGAGGTAGAACATACAGGCTGTCTATGTGTTAGTCTTCATTTGTGTTCACAGATTGTGCTTCTGTTTCTCTGTCCATGGTAAGACATTCATAGAAGCTGAATGTTCCTTCCAACACTTAAAGAGCCGGTAGTCTGTGTTTGAAACCCAAGGCCTTACAGAGCCAAAACAAACTGTGTTTTTATATGAAGATAACTGGTTTCAGACAGGCTTTCAAGGCACCAATTTAGTTTAGTATGTAGCTGTGCTCTTGATTCAGTGTTTATACATGTTGGAATTCAGTCTACTACCCATCTGTTCCTCTCCTGAGGCCTGAGACCAGCAGAATGGCCTGCTGCCACTGTACTTCTCCCATCATCTTCAGCATGACTGAAGATGAATCCTTGTTGTAGGAAGATGCTGTTATCTTCAAAGTATTTCAGAGAATATGCAGAGTGTCGGAGTTTGATTTATGACTGTTTGGTATCATTTTCGAACGCCGCTCAGTAACTCCATTTTAGATAGAAACAGCAGAAAAATCTAATCAACAGCCGGGCCTCTGGGAGCTTGGTGTGCACTGAGCTGCACAGAAGCCCTGTGCTGATGCTGTTGTTATTGTTTTTAGCCCTTCTGTCCTGGTAAAGAATCCAGCAAATTATAAACCGGCAAAATGTAAGTGTCATTGTTTTAATAGGGGGCTAAGGCAGGCATTACTGTTACTATTGCTCAGACATTTGAACAACCCCTAGTTTTAAACTTTAGTGCGTAACTTGTCCTGCACCGTTCATACTACAGACAAGAATGATACAGTATCTCAAATCATGATCATAATCATTTTCACCTGGAGATCTAAGCTTGCATTAGAAGGGATCGGAGGCATAGTTAGCGACCAGAATATAACCCCTCAGCAGTTCCTGGTTCGAGACCAGCAAGCTTTTAGGGTCAGTTTTTCCAGCGTGAAATAGTTTCCTTCAGATTCTGCACCAATTTTGAGGGAAAAACACCAGTAGAGATTTGGGCCGCTAAGCAAACACCCATAGTAGTCTAGTACACTGCAAAAAAAAAAAAAATTCTTTTTTGTATTTGTTTTTTTTTTAAATTAAGAATATCTAACATTTCATTGTTTTAAGCATAAACCTCAATAATTTTTGTTAATAAATCGGAAGTAGCAGCAGACCTTTTCTTCTGTATTGTGATGCACATCTGAGTAAAATGAATTATTGTAATTTACTATCCAACCTGACAGAACTGGAGAGGCTCTGCAAGGAGGAATGGCAGAGGATTCCCAAATCCAGGTGTGAAAAACTTGTTGCCTCTTTCCCAAAAAGACTCATGGCTGTATTCGATCAAAAGGGTGCTTCTACTAAATACTGAGCAAAGGGTCTGAATACTTAGGACCATGTGATATTTCAGTTTTTCTTTTTTAATAAATCTGCAAAAATGTCAACAATTCTGTGTTTTTCTGTCAATATGGGGTGCTGTGTGTACATTAATGAGGAAAAAAAATGTACTTAAATGATTTTAGCAAATGGCTGCAATTTAACAAAGAGTGAAAAATTTAAGGGGGTCTGAATACTTTCCATACCCACTGTATATATATATATATATATGTAGGATGAGACTTGGTTCTATCCATTGTTTGTTGACTGGATGAAGGCGGATATGAATGAAAGCTGGCAATCGGTTGTAAGAAATGGGTGGAGTTTAAGTGGACTGAATGACTGGAGCAGTCTGGTATTATATCCCATATGGGAAAGATCCAGTTATGGCATTTTGATAAAAAAAAAATTACAAGGTCAAACAATTGTACAAAATAAAACACAAGCATAGATAAAATGTTAACAGTTAAATCAACAAGATGCATTTAGAAAATACAGTAGATCGAAATGAAATGATTTTCCATTTCATGCTGACTGAAAAAACAATAAGCTTGAGAAAAGAGAAATAAAGGAGTAAGAAATTTCAAATTCAGTTCAACATCTTGTTTTGCACTTAATTTGCTTCCATTGTAATTTTTTATTGTTTCAATTATATTTGAGATATTTAAGAATATTTTTACTAAAAAACAAGATCAAAATACCGATTGTTAGCCGTTTTGCAGTGCAACCACCCAGAACACCTTATCAACGGCATAGCAACGCCCTAAAAACCATTTAGAACACCTCAGCTACTGCACAGCAGCAACTTGCAACAAAGTTTTACATAGGCACAACTCTCACTGAAATATATTTTCCATTTAATTTTAGTGTTAATTTTTAGTGTTGAGGGAGTGAGTGATTGTTTTGCTTGTGTGTGTGCATGTAAAAAAGGCACAGCTGCTGATTTAAAGGGGTCATATGATGTTGCTATAAAGAACATTATTTTGTGTATTTGGTGTAATGAAATGTATTATAAACGAGGCATTTGTTGCATCCAGTGGGGACATAATTACGGATTATAATGACTTATACTGTCTTTTTACGCGTTGCGTTGCATCGCGCCACGTAAACATAAAACCATGTCTGCATTTGTGATCGGAGAAATGACAAACAACAAGGCTACTCTGCTCAAAACTCGCGTTTGAATCATCAGTGGCAAATCCTTTTAATATGAAAACGTACTTACAGTCTGTGAGTCAGAACAGCCGGCATTGTAGTCTACTCTCCCATGATCAGGAAACAGTCCTCCATAAAATGTGCTGCACACATCTGAATATTTGTGTTGACCTGTTCTGGAACAGTGTTGTAAATACAACTTAACCACTGATTTGTAGTCGTGTCCTCTTTTGGAAGGCCAAACAAAGTAGTTTCGCTTTCACAACAAAACACACAGCGCCTTCACGACATGGTGGTGGCGGCAACAACAATACTACAGCGAGAATAAAAGTTACGCCTTCTTTCTTTGCGTGAACATTTGGGCGGCGTTATGCAAATCTTCCCACATCGTGACGTAGACATGTGGGGGCGTGTTAGAATGAGCCATTTTAGGTAGGCGTGGTTGACTCTTAACTTTTATAAAGAATATCTCTTTGGATTTGAGACTTTAGTCTTTGCAACTTTACAGATCTTCTTTACGCACCAAGAGCTTGTAACACTCCAAAGAGAAAGGAAAAATTGAAATCGCATCATATGATCCCTTTAAAAGGAAGTATCTTGCTGTGTGACATTGTGACGGTGGGGATGGGTCTCTGCGGCCGGGTAGAGACAGAGAACAGCAGGTTAGGGGAATCAGAGGCCTTCACTAATCCCATTAGCTGTGCACAAATTGATGCACGGGAACGAGACGAGTGAGGATGACTGCATTAATCCTTCCTCACTGACACCGGTCAGGAAATGAAAGCTCAGGAGGTGTTTGGGACCTCATGCAGCCTTTAATTAATGTCTCCAGCAGCATTACTGTCACTGTAGCACTGCCTCGAGAAGACGAGCAGGACGTGCTTGCTTTAACACGGGAAGTGTGGCTGACGGGTAGCTGGCTCGGCCAATAGAGACGCTCCTGGATAGAAAGGATGTATTGTGCTGCATTCTCTCGCATCCCTCCCCCCACTGCCGCCTCTCTCCTGCTGCCGCTAAGGCTGGCCTCCGCTACTCTGGTATCCTGGATACGCTTCACAGTACCGCCAGCTGATTGGCTGGGAAGGATAAGAGGAAAAAAAAACAGGAGCAAAAAAAAGAAGTCAATTCAGGGAGATGGATGGACGGCTAGAGCCGCTAAGCACAGATGCAGCAACCATTTCTGCCCCTCAGCCTTGGGTTTTGCAAAAGAGACGGTGAAAAGAGAAGGGATTTCAAGTGCGTTAATCAGATCCAAGGGAATTAACACGGCAGTGTGTTTAAGCAGAGCAGGAGGACAAGGAACGAGAACGAGGGGGAGGCAGCGAAAGGGAGCACAGAAAGAGAAAAAACAGACAGGAAGGGATACAAAAAAGCATAGAAGGAGAAGAATACATGGAGGCGGAGAGAGACATCCACCCCTTCTCCTGACATCAGCAGCGCAGGGAAGGAACCGAGGGGAGTGTGGGACGAGGAGGAGGAAGATAGTGTGTGCACGAGAGAAAGAACGAGGAGGGAACGGAAAGGAAGTAAGCAGGTAACTGTGGACGTGGAGGCTCTTCCCCCTCCCTCTCACGTTTCACCGAGAACACAGAGCGGATCCGGTTGGCAAACCGTGTGCCGTCGAGTGTTCGTGCACAGACCTCTTGGCGAGGGGGTTTCTGGCACCATGGCTCGTGGAGGCCAGCGAACGATGTCTCGGCAGGGCATGGCTCACTTCCTGTTGCGGTGCAACCTCAGCCCGGATGCCCAGAAGGTGGTGGTGTTCGTCATCATGATGTTGCTGGTCATCATCAACGTAGTGCTGATGTTCCTGCTGGCCTTCCAGTAAGGCGCAGCCGCAGTGAAGAGAAAGTGCGAGGGGAGGGGTGAAGAGGAAGACGAGGAGGAGGAGGGAAAGTTTATCCCTCTCGCTCACTCGTGGATGGGTTTTCAGGATGCAGACATCACAGTGCAGGTAACCGGAATGGGTGTGACTGTGTGTGTGAGCTTGGCGGCATTCAGCCAGAAGTAATATACTGAGACGGCACCATGTTAATTATTTACCAAACCGTAACCACTCTTGAGTGGCTTGTAGGGGTCAGGCTTTGATTTCATCTTTGAAGTCATCTGAGGGCATCTTCAGATGTTTTGTCTGCTTCTGTGAGTATGTTTGGGGGTTCATGTGTGGAAGCCTTTGAATGACGGTGCTTGTTATGTTGTGTAACTGTCAACTTGTGGATCTTTATGCCTTGATTCTGACTAGCGAGCACATTAAACATTGTGATGACTGGTGTTTTTGGCCCATGTGAGGCTTTCTTTTATGCCAGACTATCCCAATAATCTCAAAGATTATCTGAATAATCCTTTTTGCTGGTGAACAGGACTCTTCGGAAAGAATAGAGGCTACACTGGTGAGCTTGACATGGTTATATTGAGGTTATGTTTTAGTAGAGCAGCATGGCATCTTGGTGAGGAATAAATATTCAGTAGGAAACAAATAGGAAAATCAACCATTGAACTTGGCATGGCTTGGCTTGGCTCATCAAAAATGTTATTCTGATAGTGGGCATATTTGGATACTAGAACATCCAGACTAGTTTTTAAAAACCTTGTTCATTCATGATCAGCATGATTCATGATTTTCATTAGTTTTTATTGTATGTTTGTACAATATGTGCCAGGGCTGTTTCTGATAGCGTCTTTGAACAAACCAAGAAGCTGCAACTCACAGGCCGTGAAGAGGAGGCACATGGGAAAATTATGTGGGTGTGTCGCTAGGCAACAGGGTACATAGGCACAGCTGTGGTGGTGAGAATGCTGGGCTCTGGATTCAGGGGGTGTATATTCAGCCTTCGAGTCCATCGGCACTGTGAGTACAAAGTATGGACAGAAAACAGAGTGTGATTATTACATCAGCACCGATAGATCACGTTTAGCTGTGCAGCAAAGATGGTTTCATGGAGGCTGTTAAGCTTGCCAGAATTTCACTTCATTTTCTCCGTAGCCAAGCTGAACAATGTGGCAATATATTACCCTGGTTTTTGTTTTCTTTGCCCAAATCAATCCTTGCAAGCAAAAAGCGGAAACTTAAAATGACCACTCAGGGAAAAAGCAGACTGCAGACAGAAAAGCCTTAATTTGGTAATTCTTCCTCCAGTGATGCATTGCACTTTGGTTTTGGTTAAGTGCACAGAATGAAGGGTTGTATATCATTGTATGATAACACTATGCCACTGAGATACTTGAACTGACAGTGAAACTGAATGCTCTGTATGGTTACACAGTTATTTATTTATTGATTTATTGATTTATTGCGCGCCTAGTAAGGAGAAAAAACACCCTTTAGATAGCATCACACCATGCAACATTATAGTATAATTGAAAACCAGGCATAAAACTGCAAATTATCAGATTTTTTTTTTTAATCATGTATTATTACAATTACAGAACATTACAAATATTAATACTTTTAGGCCTGGTTTCACAGACAGGCCTTGGCTTAAGCCAGGACTAGGCCTTAGTTAAATTAGGATATTTAAGCAGCTTTTATAAAAATGCCTTAGAAAAAAAACATTACTCGTGTGCATCTTGAGACAAAACAATGGCACTGACATTATTTTAACATATGTCAGTGCAAGTTATTTTCAGTTAAGACAGCTCAAACATGCATTTTAGTCTGGGACTAGGCTTAAAGGGTTAGTTCACCCAAAAATATTTATTCTTTCAATTTATTGTTTTAAGTTCACTGAAATTAACCACTGGTTTCACAGACAAGGATTAAAGGGTTAGTTCACCCAAAAATTAAAATTAGCCCATACACTACTCACCCTCAAGTCATCCTAGGTGTATATGACTTTCTTCTTTCAGACGAATCCAGTCGGTGTTATATAAAAAATGGTCTTTGATCTTTCAAGCTGTTTAATGCCACTCAGCGGGTGTTGCATGCATTCATCCAAAAGAAGTTAAATAAAAAGCGCCCATCCAAAGGGTGAACAAAGGCCTCCTGTAGCGAATCAATGCATTTTTGTAAGAAAAATATCCATATTCAAAACGTAATAATCACTTTAATGTAGCTTGCGCCAACAGTCCTACACGGAAGCAGCTCCGGGCGGATGACGTATGAGTTCAGCGTTGCGCATGCGCCAGTGAGTCTGGTGAAAACCAACGTTTGTTAACAGGAGCAAAGGAAGCAAAGTTTCCTTACTTTAGCAAAGGAAAACCAATCTCCTCTTGGCTTATATCGAAATCCTTCAACATTCTTCTTTACAAATCCTCGTTTTGTACTTCTAATAAGTGACCAGTGTTTTGTTTTGATCTCTCCCCTGCGCTTCCGCATTCGTCATTTCTGAGCGGCGCATGCGCAACACTGACCTCATACGTCATCCGCCCGGAGCTGCTTCCGTGTAGGACTGTTGGCGCAAGCTACATTAAAGTGATTATTAGGTTTTGAATATGGATATTTTTCTTACAAAAACGCACCGATTCGCTACAGGAGGCCTTTGTTCACCCCCCGGAGCCGTGTGAGGCTTTTTATTTAACTTCTTTTGGACTGATGCTTGCAACACCTGCTGAGTGGCATTAAACAGCTTGAAAGACAAATTTTAATATAACTCCGACTGGATTCATCTGAAAGAAGAAAGTCATATACACCTAGGATGACTTGAGGGTGAGTAATGTATGGGCTAATTTAAATTTTTGGGTGGACTAACCCTTTAATCCTTGTCTGTGAAACCAGGGGTTAATTTCAGTGAACTTAAAACAATAAATTGAAAGAATAAATATTTTATTTGCAATTATAAATTGTAATTTAATCATATATTTTTTGCATAAATATAACAAATAGCAATATTTAACTATATATTTGACTAAACTTACCTACTTTAATAGTATTTTTGCTACTAAAGTTAATGTAGTAGCACTACATTACACTACATTTTGTAATACAAAACTTAAAATGAAAGATTAAAATCCTCACAATACAGTGTTGTATATTTTCATAAGACCTGCAAAATCATGCCAGATAAATTGGATATTCAGTATATCGCTCCGTAAACTGCATGTTGTTGTACTGTGTGTATTAATAACCAAGAACAAACAAGTGTATTATTTATTACTTTTCATTTACATACATTTTTGCTATCATACACATGTTGAAGATGTTTGTAGTTGCTGCTCTAATTTGATCAGTTACTGAATACAGAGAATGTTTTATCAATCAGTTTTGCCTTCAACTTTTGTCTCAATAGCTGATCAGTGATGGCAGCGTGTGTGCCGAGGCTCTATGGGACCACGTCACCATGGACGACCAGGAGCTGGGCTTCAAAGCTGGAGACGTCATCGAAGTAGTGGACGCCACAAACAAGGAGTGGTGGTGGGGCCGGGTGCTGGACAGCGAGGGCTGGTTCCCCGCCAGCTTTGTTCGGGTAAAGGAGAACAGGCTTCCCGCTCATAACAAAAAATTGGATTACTGTCACATTACGTCATCACTATTACATTAGGCTACATTGAGGGGCCGTCAATGCACCAGTGTTCTTTTTGCCAAGTACATTGGTAAAAGCCACTGCACATTGAACGTTTAGGGTCAGATTTACTAAAAATTACTAAATTGACTAATTAGAAGTTAGAGTGAGACCACAATCCCATAAAAGCATCAATGGGAGTGAAAAGTTCTGCAAGTGATCTACTGACAATATGCAAATTAAAGAATACAGATGCAACCAGATTATTTCCATAATGACCAATGCAATCTACCAAGAATTAGTGACTATAACTAGCCATTTCAAGCACAAAAGACATGCTTTTATTGGACATTAAATAATGGCGCAAATACCTGGAAATCGACTACCGCAAATCTTAGTAAATCACATTGTGTGATTTATTTAAATAATCTCCTCCCATAAATTTTGCGTCTGCAATGGAAACTTCGATAAATGCAAATGCAGTAAGGTCAGCCACAAAAATATTTGTCAGCGCCTTTTCATTTTTCCCTGCGTGATTTTAGTAAATCCTGGCAGTAGCTATTTAAAGCTAAAAGAAAGTTTGCACTGGCACAAGTTGTTAGTACATCTTGCCCATAGTCACCAGAAAATGGCAGACATTGCATCATAATTCCACATTGTGCACTAACCTATTTATTATTGGTAGTTACGGGTGAACCAAGATGAGCCCATGGAGGAATACTTAGCCCATCTGGACGGGGCCTCAGAAGGGGGTAGGGCCAGCATGGGGGGCCCCTTAGGGCCCGGTCTGCCCTGCAAGGAGCAGATGAGAGCCAACGTCATCAATGAGATCATGAACACAGAGAGGGATTACATCAAACACCTAAAGGACATCTGTGAGGTCAGTTTACCACATGGCTCTGATCGATCGGTTCTACTTCAGCATGTGGACCTTGTTACATAGCATTACAGTGTCTGTTTACATGAGAGAGAATGACCTGCTTCACATCAGAGTAATGAGGAAAGCTGCTCCATAATCCAACTATAGCTTTGCTATAGCATTAAACCTTTGACATAATCACTTTGGGTTCCAGGGCTATATAAAACAGTGTCGGAAGAGGACAGATATGTTTACAGAGGAGCAACTGCGCACTATCTTTGGGAACATCGATGAGCTCTACCGCTTCCAGAAGAAGTTCCTCAAAGCCTTGGAGAAGAAATTTAACAAAGACCATCCTCACCTCAGCGAGATTGGCTCCTGCTTCTTAGAGCACGTAAGCTGACTTCGATGTAGGCGTTAATGTAAGATGCAGTTAGGTTTGGATTTTTTATTCTGTTCTATTCTATTTATTTTCCCTTTCAGCAAACAAACTTCCAGATCTACTCTGAGTATTGCAACAACCACCCCAATGCCTGCGTGCAGCTCTCCAAAGTGATGAAGATCAAGAAGTACGTGTTCTTCTTTGAGGCCTGTCGTCTGCTCCAGAAGATGATCGACATTTCGTTGGATGGTTTCTTGCTTACTCCTGTTCAGAAGATCTGCAAGTATCCTCTGCAGCTGGCTGAACTGCTGAAGTACACCAACCCACAGCACAGGTAATGAGGTCTACACAAGTGCCTACTGTTACACATTTACTTCACTCTCAAGCTGTCATTGGCTACCCATTCAAAAGATGCTGATATAAAGGTGTACCTTTTGAAAGGGCACTGCTCCAGTGACAACTCTTTTCTACCTTTCTACCTTTAATCTCATGTATTTTGCTTTTCAGAGATTATAAGGATGTAGAAGCTGCCTTAAATGCAATGAAGAACGTGGCCAGACTGATCAATGAGAGAAAGAGGCGTCTGGAGAATATTGACAAAATTGCTCAGTGGCAGAGCTCCATAGAGGACTGGGAGGTAAATTACACAAGCATTTTGTATAGTGTTCACACACTGATTCACTCCCAAACTGTGTGCTCTCACAGGCTCTTTTTCCCCTTCATTAGGGTGAAGACATCTTGAGCAGGAGCTCTGATCTGATTTTCTCAGGAGACCTGACCAAGATCTCCCAGCCACAGGCCAAGGGCCAGCAACGAATGTTTTTTCTCTTTGACCACCAACTGGTTTTCTGTAAAAAGGTCAGTCACTTGCCATGCCAGTGAGAGCAGAAACACTATTATTTGTGGCAGATGGTTTTTAAGGAATTCCAACCAAGCAGTATTAACATAGTTATTTTATAAGATGTTTTACTGTCTTGATTGGCACCACAGGATCTGCTTCGGAGAGACATCCTCTACTACAAGGGTCGGTTAGACATGGATCAGATGCAAGTGGTGGATGTAGAGGATGGGAAGGATAAGGACTTTAACATGAGTGTGAAGAATGCCTTGAAATTATGTTCTCCTGGGGGAGAGGAGGTCCACCTTCTGTGTGCCAAGAAACCCGAGCAGAAGCAGCGCTGGCTGCGAGCTTTTGCAGATGAACGGGAACAGGTCCAGCATGACCTCGAAACAGGTGAAGAGGCTCTTAAAAGCATAAATAAAAGCATTGATTTTATTGTCCACAGTCTTTAAATGGATTCTTTTTTTTATCCTGCATCATTTGTACTCCGTCAACAAAAATGGATGTAAATGACAACTAGAAATCATGTGGTGATTGAATTTACAATTTCCACCTGCCAGAAGATAAAAAAGCAATCATCTAGAATTACATCCTCAGTCATATCTAAGGACCAGAAAGGCTACAACCTATCAATACCCTAGTAACCGCATAGCAACGGCCTGGCAACCAGATTTATTTTAGTATAATTGATATATTATTTATATACAATGGCTATCGTTTTTATTAATTTTATTGAATTTTTTTAATCTTTTTTTATTTATAAATTTTTTAGGTTTAATGTTTTTATATGAGTTAATTAGTTTTACTTCAGGTTTACTTTTTATTTATACCAGTTAGTTAATTTAGTACTTCAGCTTTGTTACCTATAATAACCCTGCAGCAACTATCACTTGCCAGTGATACCAGTGCCATGAAATATTTGAAAAATATATTTTATGTATTCATATTTGCTGATCGGTTTAGTTTTATATAATGTTTGTTAATGACATAAGTATCAGTCAGTTCCCTGTAGTTGATTAATCGACGATCTAAAAGTTTATAAATGATTTTTTTGTCCTCCAAACAGGTTTTACGATCACAGAGGTCCAGAAGAAGCAGGCCATGTTGAATGCATCTAAAAGTCATCCAACAGGGAAGCCCAAAGGTGAATTTCAGCTGTTTGTCATGTTGACGTGTCTTTTCTGTTATTATTATATGCTAAAGATTCAGGATATAGTGTGGAGACTCATTCCTGTTGAGCATGTAGTGAGTTGTGCCATGTGTGGTCACTGTTTATCTGTTCACAAGCACGTGTTTGACCATGTTTGTGTTGTTTCATTATTACTGCGCTGCACTGGAGCAGCATTAACTTTACAGCACCTTTTGGCACTCAGAACTCCTTCACTTCTTCACCTACAAACTTCCAAGTGCCTACGTTTTTCTGAACCTTCAGGACCTCTGGCTCCCAGGGCCACCTTAACTTCACCTCTCCTTCCTGAAGCCCCCCAGCGTAGGCAGGGGCGGGGGGTTAGGGTGCCCCCTGGGGTCCTGCGCAGGGCAATATCCTGGGTGTCCTCTCAAAGTAGAGAGCCAATCGAGTAGTCCAGGGTAATTCCACAGTGTGTTAGTGTGCCTTATCCGCTTATTTAACTGAGGCTGGGTAAAGATATTGATTTTCTGATTTTTCATGATCATCATTAGAATATCAATATTGATTCTTTAAAATCAGATCAGTTCTTTTCCTGCACTTCTAAATCACCACCATTGCTGAATCTGCCAGAACCCCACCCCCCCCCCCCCCAC